>NW_021825002.1:0-16808 GCF_006345805.1 Octopus sinensis | reverse complement strand
ATAATATTCTATATATTGTTATTCCTATGTTTTATTAATTTTATATATTTGTTTTGAATCTATATTTGTGGGGGGGGGAGCATTTATTTATAGCGTTTCGTTTTTCGTTCTCTTTTTTCTTTTTCGTTTAAACAATATTAACAGCGTTGCTTCATTTATTGTTTATCTTATTGATATTGCATTACATTGGTTGGATTTTTTCATAATTACATTATTATTATTATTGTTATTATTATTACTAGTTTGTTAGGAAATGTTATTATAATTAATATTGATATTATTATCATTAATATTGTCATTAAGGCGGCGAGCTGGCAGAATCGTTAGCACGTCGGGCGAATTACTTAGCGGTATGTCGTCTGCAGCTACGTTCTGAGTTCAAATGCCGCCGAGGTCGACTTTACCTTTCATCCTTCGAGACCGAAAAATTAAGTACTATTGGAGTACTCAAGTCGATGTGATCGACTGTCCACCTCCTCACAAAATGCAGGCTTTGTGCCTATACTAGAAAAGAATATTATTATTGTTATGATTAAGGCGGCGAAGTCGACTTTGCCTTTCTCTCTTTCGGGGTCGATTAAATAAATACCAGTTGCTCACTGGGCTCGATATAATCGACTTCATCCCTCTTCCCCAAATTGGAGGTCCTGTGCGTCCAATAGAAAGGATTATTATTATTAAGGGGGTGAGTCGGCAGAAACGTTAGCACGCCGGACGAAATGCGTAGCCGTATTTCGTCTGCCGCTACGTTCTGAGTTCAAATTCCGCCGAGGTCGACTTTGCCTTTCATCCTTTCGGGGTCGATAAATTATTTCTAGTTACGCACTGGGGTCGATGTAATCGACTTAATCTGTTTTATCTGTCCTTGTTTGTCCACTCTATGTTGAGCCCCTTGTAGGTAGTAAAGAAATAGGTATTTCCTGTGCTGCAAGGTTCTGAGTTTAAATTCCGCCGAGGTCGATTTTGCTTTTCTAAATAAGTACCTGTTACGCACTGCGGTATTTCGTTTACCGTTACGTTCTGAGTTCAAAACACCAAGGTTAGATTAAGAGCGAGATTGTTGGATATTTCCCTTAGTCTCTGTTTTCTCTGTTGAGAAACCGGCTGATGTATTTGCTGAAATTTGCCTCACCTATGATTCTTGTGAGAGTATGTGTCTATTGGACGGATACTTCTATATACCGCCATATTTCAGTCTCGTTGTGTGTCTCTTTAGTCGTCGAAGCTACCCGACGGCCGAACCAATAAACTCCAAAAGAGCACAAGCTCTGGTTTTTAGGAATTAGAAAGTATATTTGCTGATACGTTCAGATGACGGCCAAATAAATAATAATCCAGGTGGCGCACACAGAATAGCGAAATAATAACGCATCTATTCATTCTCAGTATTTTACGATGTGGTAGAATCAAAGCCGAATATCTGATCGTTGTTGCTTTTCACCACCGGAAGACGCCTTCTTCCGTTTAACCGATGTTTGTTTATAATATATAGCCAATATTTGTTTATAATACAAACGGGACTTTGATACATCGCAGAATTTCAATATTAATTTTTACCTTGTCTGTTAAAGTTACCAGTTATCCCAACTGGAGCAATGAATCCACCAAAAGTACTTGTTCTAATTTATAGGAATTTATAAATTATTTACTGATCCATTCAGATGACTACCAAAGAGGTAATAATTTGTGGGGTGCAAATAGCGAGGATCCAGTCAATGACGTATCGATTCATTCTTAATACGTCCTGACAGATTCGAACGTGAATATCGATTCGTTGTTGTTTTTCAACTCCGGAGAACGACTCCTCTCTTGAGGCGTTCAACTGATAAGACACACAAGGAGGTCGAAACAGCAGCAACCCACGGATGTTATGAACAAACATCACCGATTGGAAATCAAGCGATTAGATATCCATTTTCTAATCTGCCTGAACGTGCAAAGATTAAATAGAGACGTTATCATTTTATTAAATTCTTCATTATTTGAAGAATTATTCGAAGTAAAAACAAAATATATTTCAAAAGAAATATGACAAGAAAAGAATCCAGAGATAAGAATGTCATGTGAGGCTGTTATACTTAGCATATCTAGCAGCCACATATAGGACTGCTCGTTGATTTGTACAGATAGGCGCAGAAGTGGCTGTATTGTAAGAGGCTTGCTTCCCGACCACATGGTTCTTCGTTCAGTCCCACTGCATGACACATTGGGAACTGAAAGAAGCCCGTCGTGTTACTATTATTATATACATATATATATATATATATATATATATATATATATATATATATATCTATATATATATACATATATAAAAAAAATATATATGTTGTATATCTGGTGTGTGCATTATATAAGTATGTATTATTGCATTTGTATATGTTTTGTCCCCACAACATCACTTGACAAGCGGTGTTGTGTTGTGTTTACGCCGCCGTAACCTAGCGCTTCGGCAAAAGAAACCGATAGAATAAGCGGTAGGCTAACAAAGACTAAGTCCTGGGGTCGATTTGTTCGACTAAAAAGCGGTTCTCCAGCATGGCCGCAGTCTAATAACTGAAACAAGCAAAAGACTAAAAGACTAAAAGAATATAAAAATTATGAGAACGTGTTGGCGTTTGTCTGAAAGAAGAAGCAAGGAAGATTAGCAGCGAGTGAGAGACAACACGTACGTGTGCGGCGAATGCGTTAGTATATATACATAGATATAAATATATAATTATATTGAATCAATATAAATCCTATTAAGGTGTATATAATTATTTTATTATATAATTATTATATTATTTTATTGTTGTAATTTAATTGAGTTCACCTAATTGCTTATTGCTGTTGTTAATTTTCCTCTCGTTCTCTCCGAAATGATGATTAAACCAATTTTTGTAATAATTGCTTACAACGACAACTAAGTCGATTTGCATTTCAACGGAAAACACAGACACATAGCACAACACAGGCAAAGCACACAACGGGCACGCACGCAGACACACATACACAGACACGCACACACATCTACAAATATATTTGTTTTGGTTTATACACACACAAACATAATATGTGTGTGTAAGTTTATATATATATATATCTATTGTATGCATATATTTTATGTCTATATATATATATATATATATATATAATATATATATATATATTATATATATATATATATATATATATATATATTATGTATGTATGTATCTATTATCTATATATGTATCTAGTATGTATGTTAAGCCACACACAGATGCGGCTGGCAAAACGGAAAGTCAAGGAGCTATAAATGTGTAATGAATTAATAAATAATAACTTACATCATCAACTTACTATTATATGTGACCATTATTTACTTGGTGTCAAAGCAACTGCATACGTAGGTTCGAATGTATGTGTCCATCTCTGTTGTGTATACGTACGAACATATATGTATATATATATATATATATATATATATATATATATATCTACACTGACACATATATATATAACTATATAATATATATATATATATGTATACAAATATGCATTTATATTCATATCGTTCGTTTAAATATTTATGGTAAGGAAATATTGTGATCTGCTCAGGGGAAGAAAAAAAAAGGCGACGACTTTGAAGTAAGACCATAAACTCGTTATTCCTTCCGCACTCTCAGGCGATAGCAATCGTAATTATTGAAAATGAGGATATTCTTCATTGCAAAAGGTTTTGTCACTCTTCTTACTGAGAAACAGAGCTCCGGGATATATTCCTTATGCGAATATATAATCTTCGTCTTTAGATTGAACGTTATGTGAGTATATATGTATGAATGGGCGGACGGATTGATCAATGGATTAATGTTTATATGTATATGTGTGTATGTATGAATGTATGTTCGATACATATATATATGTAAATGCGTGTTTGTATATAAATGTGTATAGATATATACATACGCATATACATACACATATACATACACATATACATACACATACACGCACGCACGCACGCACACAAACACAAACACACATGTACATATAGAGTTGTATATGTCTGCATTTATATATATGCTACTATATATACTCATATCTATAGAGGTATGTTATATAATTCACGTATGTTTACGCATACATATGCATGCATACATGCGTACACACGCACACACGCTCGAACACAGACACACACACGAACACAAACACATATATATATATATTGTGATGTTTTTGCAGCTTTAAAAACAAAGTATATATGTATATATATACACGTATCTAAATATAATACACACACACACACACACAACACACACACATATATATATATTGAATGCGCGCGGCTTACTCGTTAGTATGTAAGCACTCACGAACGATGGATAATGGCTTCAGTTATGGGACCAGTGGTGTGTTCTGTTCTTGAGCAAACGGCTTCATTACGCGTTGCTCTGCGATCACTTCGACACCTGACGCCTGGTAGATGTGCACCTGTTCAAGCAACATCGATTTGATGGAAAGAGTGATCCAATGTACAGCACATACACTTACTCACTATAAACCAATCATTTGTGTCGGTCGTTCAGTAAAAACTGAACACTCATACGTCGTTTCTGAGGTTTTGATCTTCAGTTTTTCGACACAAGTTGGATATTGAAAATTATGGTCTCCGATATGCAGTAATTGATGATTGCCTTGAGCAGAAGGTATTTAAGGAACCCTCTTCTAAATCAACAAGAATAATAACAGGACGATATTCGAATAAATTAGGAGCTTTTCTTCCAAATCAGCTTCATTATGCCTCTATATCGGGGGCCACACAACCTAATCGGCGCAATTTATTTGCCTTCTCCAGCGATGTTCTAAATTAACCAATTTGCTAATCATTCCTCTGCACTGTTCCTCCAACTGAAATTTTCGAACCGTTCTCAGTGTTACTTATATTTATTTTCCATCAGGACAGAAGCAGATTTCCAACATCAGCTGCATGTATGTATAGACTGTTTATATGCATATATACATAGATACACAAACACACACACACAGACGTATATATATAATATAATAAATAATATATGTTTGTATGTGTATGTGTACATATATGTCCACGATATAACTGATATATATATACATATATACATACATACATACAAATAATCATATATATATATATATCTATATATATATATAAGCATTTAATATTAGAAATACGTGTAATTTTCTTTAAATTTAAATTTACTTCGTGAGGCGTGAAATTTTATTCGTCGCACTACTCTAATTTTTTCGTCCACTGCAGCAGCCTTATAGTCAATATTTACCAGGTCACACATCCAGACGGTTTTCCGCGTTATTGTTTCGATTTTTTTTATGCCATAAATTCGAACACACTGAATCTATGCGAATACTAGACACGCATTTCTACATCCAAATAAAGTAAAATAATTTAAACCCGAGATCTATAAAAATTAGTTATCTTCATAGTTCTAAGAAGTTGCAATAGAAGTTTATCAATGACTTGTTCTTAGATGCGCAATGGGAATTTCTACAATTTATGAAACATAACTTATTTTGACGTAACTTTAACAGATGTGTGTTTGTATATGTGTGTGTGTGTTTAATTTAATGTCTCTTCCACACTTATTTTCAGTGCATCAATTCACTAATAAAGCAAATGAAATAATATGCCATGAATAAGATTATATAAACGAATAGGGTTATTTATATTCAGAAGAATACTTGGCGGAATATCATCTGATGAAATGGTATGGCTACCTAACAATGCGAATTTACGTAATGTTACTTAATATGTTATAGACGTGACTTCTATCCGAATAAATCACGCTAATGAAACGCAGGTAGTGATATTTTGAATTATCTTTGAAATATCCTTTTAGCATTGCTTAGTATTGTTCTCTGTTTCTGTTATATATTATTTCTCTCTCTATCTCTCTCTCTCTCTCTCTCTCTCTCTCTCTTCTCTAGATTATATCTTCTCTCTCTTCTCTCTCTCTCTTCTCTCTCTCTCTCTAGATTATATCTTTCTCTCTTTCTCTCTCTCTCTAGATTAATTATATATATATATATATATATATAATATATATATATATAACGGGAAGCTTATGAAATAAACAAAAGACGAGGCAGGTGGAAAACAAACGAACAATTGTATTAGTATGGCGCTCAGGAAATATAAAAAAAACAAGTCTTTAACGTTTCGAGCCTACGCTCTTCAACAGAAAGATACACAGAGAGAAAAAAACAAGAAAGAAGGAGAGAAAAAAAATGCGTGCAGTAGCTAACGAATCAACATGGCGATCTGATTTCGGCCAGAGGTCAAAGATCAAACATGAGACGCGAGAGCGAATAAGGGGAGATAATAGGGTTGATAAATGGGTGAGGGACCAGCTAAAAGTGCGTGGGAGGGGGTCTGGATGTGTGTATGTATAGGGTTGGTGTATGTATTAGTATGTATAAGGGTGTGTGTGTGTATGAGAGAGTATTAGTGCGTAAGATTGGTCTGGACGTGCGTATGTATGGGGTTGGTGTATGTATTAGTATGTATTAGTATGTATTAGTACGTGTTGGTATGTATAGGTGTGTGTGTGTGTGTGTGTGTGAGATATATATATATATATATATATATCTCAAGATTATAATCTAGAGAGAGATATGTATGCATATATAAAAAAATAACAGAATGAGATAAAAATCCAAGGCTGTGAAAGATTTCAAAGGTTTATGAATGTTCTGAAATCTTTCACAGCCTTGGATTTTAATCTCATTAATAAAATTTTTTATATATACACATGCTGATATATGAGCTGTTTTGGACTCCTCATCCATATTATCGCTGAACCTGGGGCTTAACTATAGTCCGTAATTCTCCATCAGTTATCGAGCATCGGTCATCAACTTCATCAATTCGTTTCCTGTTCGTTTTCACGTTCAGCCTACTTTAATTCGTCTATTTAGACATTTTTTCATTTATCAAGTAATGGAATGAAACATACACCGAATTTTTAAATGTATGTATACACACATACACGCACGCACACACACACACACACACACAGACACACACACACAGACACACACACACACACACACACCACACATACACATATGTATATGTATATATATATAGGGAAATAGATAGATAGATATTTAGATGGATAGATAGATAGATAGATAGATAGATAGATAGATAGATAGATAGATAGATAGATAGATAGATAGATAGATAGACAGACAGATAGATAGATAGATAGATAGATAGATAGATAGATAGATAGATAGATAGATAGATAGATAGATAGATAGATAGATAGAGAGAGAGAGAGAGCGAGAGAGAGAGAGAGGTAAGTTGGAATATCTGACGAAGATGTGTTCTTCGCCCGTGAAACTTTAAGTAACGTGGAACAAGTTTAAATTGTTGGTATTAAATGTACATAAGTCCAATTAATTGTGCAGTGTGTTACATTCTGATGCTTGCACATAAAAACTCAAACTCACACACACACACGCACGCACGTACATACATATATACACATACATACATGCATACATCTCTGTCTCTCTCGCTTGCTCTTCGTATATAAATATATGTTTTTATGTATGTATGTAACTGTATTTGTATGTACGTATGTATGTTTGTACGTATGTTTGTATGTATGTATATAAACATGTTCATGCACAGAAAGGCCATCAAAGAATTGCTTTTAAACCTACAAGCGAAAAGAGTCTGAGAAACAATTTAGATTTCCGGTTTTAGCGATTTCGGTTAATTAAACGAATGACTGTGATAAAGGCCTTATCATGAAGTCTCAGGTTATTCTCCAAGCTGTATCATTCATTTCTGTCTGTCTTTCTTTCCTCATTTTTCTTCTCTACCTCTTCACGTCTCCCTATAACATATGTAATATACAATCGTGTATATATTATATATAGTTATATATATATATATTATATATATATATATATAATATACTATACATATTACATACATATACATAGACATATACTCAGATGCATTATACTTATATGTATATTACATATATACTATACACATATGTATATAGTGTATGTATATATACACACACAAATATATATATATACGTATTATGTAAATATATATGTGTATGTATGTGTGTATGCATTTATGTGTGTATCTATGTATCTATGTATCTATGTATGCATACGTATTTATCTATAATTTGTATTATACTCTACAGTATTTGTAAGTAACCAGATATATACATACATCATTTACTTACAGATATATACATTAATGTTCCACAAATCGATACGGTTTCAAGGGTTTCGATGCAACTACGTCGTCATCAGCGAGGAAAAGAGATTTATATAGCAGAACTGTTAATGTATATTCTTTATACTACTTATACAGAGAAAATCTGAAACATGAAAAACACTTGTTTTATAATTATGCGTGTGTGCGCATGTTCGAGTGTACATGTGTGTGTATGTAGATATATACATGCACATATATATGTACATGTACAAATATATATATATATATGTGTGTATGTGTGTGTGTGTGTGTGTTGTGTGTATACACACATACACATATAAGTGAGAAAGAAATACGCGTAAAGAAATATTGGTGACGCCTTATTCAACTCAACTAGTGATCTATCTATCTGTCTATCTATCTATCTATCTATCTATCTATCTATCTATCTATCTATCTATCTATCTATCTGTCTGTCTGTCTATCTGTCTGTCTCTCTCTCTCTCTCTCTCTCTCTATATATATTATATATATATATATATACATGCATGCACATACATATGTTTATACATATATATTTATAAATGATAAAGAGAGAGATATTTATAATTATATATATACACACGGATATACACGCTATTCCTATGTATATCATACATCTGTATATTTCAGCGTGTATCTAAGTGTGTGTGAATGTGTGCGGGTGAGTGCATGTGTATATAACATAAGTGTGTATATTCATGCACGTACTTTTGCATCTACGCGTAGATATATCTTACCATCGATCCCTGCAACGAAATCTAATTGACGAGAACAACATCAACAAAAACAACAGCAAGAAACCCTATCTCAAGAGTTTTATTATAAACAAAACGTGAAGGTCAGTTATATTTCGTTAGAACAGATCTAGTTTGCTGGTCCTCCAGTGGAATCAAACTAGACGTACAAGAGTGAAAAATTGCCATTATTGGTGCCTTTGCTGACGAATAATGGCGTCATAGAAAGAATTTTATGATTCTTCGATGCTTTATCTCTTGCAACATACTGTAAAGTTTTTAGGAAATTTCCCTAAGATACGCTTCAGCTGATATAGGCGAAAAATCTGTGTGGCTCCATGATGTTCTTCTCTCTTTTCAGTGCCAGAGCAAGCCGTGCGTATAAAAGAACTGTAATTATGTATTGTGAAAAATCCACATTTTTCGGAGATCCGTATTCAGCGTGGCAAAACAAAGCAGAATGCGTGCCATAAATTAATGTTATTCCAACGTAATGTTGTAATGTTTCTAAGTACAAATAGCCATTCTGCCATGTTTATATTCCAAATAAATATACACAAAGCTCTCTTTATGCACACACACACATACAACACACATACGCACACACACACACGTGTATGTATATACATACATATGCATACCCATAAACCTAGACACAAACAGAAACACACACATACATATTCGGACACTCAGACACACATACACTATATATGCACATACGCAAGCGCCAAGTCATGGACAACCTTATGCATATAATCTATTTCATTTATTATATATATATATATATTCTATTATATATATATATATGTCTTTATATAATATATTGCCTACTTATCAATCTATCTGTCTATTTATTTATCTTGTGTATTTACGTGTGTGCGTGATTGTGTGTGCGTTTCTATACATATATGGGAAAGAAACATATACATCCATCCATACATACATATATACAAATATAACATATGTTTACATATGTGCATATGGAAATGTGTCTTGTTTGCGTGTATATGTATATATATATATATAAAGAGAGAGAGATAGAGAGAGAGATGGATAGATAGATAGATAGATATAGACTGACTTTATTACATGAATATGTGTGTGCGTGTATATAACTATATATATATATATTTTATATATATGTGTGTATAATATATATATATGTATTTATGTGTATATATAATATATATATAATATGTATTTATGTGTGTGTGTATATATATATACATATATATATACGCATTTATATACATATGGATATGCATGCGCATATATGTGTATATATATATATGCACGTATATGGATACAGGGATAGAAAATTGCAAACAACCTAACGCAATAGTCCTCTACATTACATAAATGGTCTCCAAACTCCTTTTATTATCCTCACAACATTCGCATGTAAACGAACATAAACGTACATCTCTGCTGTCTTGCAGTACAAACTTTTGCCTCTCTCACCCTTTTTTTTCCTACTCTCATCCCCCACTCTCTCATAAGTCTTCAATATACATATTTCCAATCTACTTAAGTGTATCACCGTTTCGCACATAAACATCTGTGAATTTATAAATATACTTTGTAAAGGGGATATTGCGATATATCTTCTGCAGCTCTAAGGGTCAGTGGAACAACTCACTGGTTTCTGTCGCGCCTATTCAACTGAATACTATATGTAACTATATATATATATATACATATATATATATATATATATATGTTATGTATGCTATATATATATATATATATATATATATATATATATATATATATATATATATATATGCATATACATGTATATATGTGTGTATATATACATATATAATATAGATAGATAGATGTAGATATGTCTGCGTTTTTGTGTGTGCGTATATATATATATATGTATATGTATATCTATATATATAATATATATATATATATATATATATAACATATACATATATATATATTGTGTGTATATACAAGTATAGTGTATGTGTTAGCGTATGTGTGCGTGTGTGCGTGTATATATATAAATATGTGTGTATGTGGGCGTGCGTCTATGAATTTGCTTCGCATGACTCCTGATACGGAATCGTATGCTGAAACAAATATCGCTATATTTCGGGACGGTCGTTTTTTTTCATGCCACATAAACACACGCACTATATATTCGTTCTTCACTTGTTTTCATTGTTTTTATTTTATCTTATCCTAAGTCCAGTGTCTGGAAATCTTTCACCACACACATGTGACCTCTTCAGCGACTCTTCCATCCCACGTATCACCTCCTATTCCGTTTAGTCCTATATGCATATTTATATATTTCTATGTATAAATACATATATATGTACATAATATATAAAGATGTGTGTGGGGTATGTGTGTGTATGTGTGTCTGTATACAAACACACTCACGTCAAAAGCCTTCGACCCAAGTACTGACTGGTACTATAATTCTGAAGATCGGAGGGACGAAAGGTATATGGGACGTCGTTTATATACAACTCCTACTACAGGCATACGGGTCTTCCATCCAATTCTCTAAAACAACTGAATTTTCTGTTGTAATTTCGATTTTTAACTATTTATATTTCATTCTTGTATTTATTTATTCAGTAATTATTATTCACAAAATTTAAAGCAAAAACAAACCATTTTTGTACTTGTTGATATATTCCTTATGGAACAACCGTTTCCCTCTATGGATTTGGCAGCTCCATAAGATACGAAAAAGCTCAATACAAATAGAATGTAAGCTGTGTAGATGGCGCCAGATGCGGTATAAAAAAAAAATTCCAGTTGTTGATCTCTTGGTGTTAACCTATTTATAAATCGATTAAAGAAATATGATGTTTGTGTCTCAGAATTACTTGAAATTATTGTGGTATATCTCATCAAATGTTTCCGTTGCTAAAGAGATCGGTTCGAAACTGAACCATGAGGTCCCCGGTTCGATTGAAGTACGTAGAGCATTGAGTGTGTCGAGCAAGCAATTTCCAGTGAAGTTTGCTGGCGAGAAACTGCGTGAACCTTCACCATTAATGGTTGACTTAATTGGCCAGCATATTTAAAATCTCCACGTGAATGTTCTTAGCTGCGTAACACGCCTTCTGCAAGGTTCTTTAGTCGATATTGTTTTCCTTCAACAAGCGGCGGAGATCTTAGAAAAGTTTTAAGGTTGCTTGACTTTATTCCTTTGAATATAAACCAGAAAATAATAAATGTGAAAGAAAGGAATAAACCAGAAGAACTGGAATCAGCGAAAGTATTGGTATCATGATTGAATTTTTAGCAAGAACCACCATATTGCGCTCAAAATACATTGTAACATCTTACAAGAAAGAAGGATACGATGGATGAAGTAATTATTGACACAGTGTGACTGAAAAAATACGAACGAAGGAAGGGTCATGACTGGAATCATTTTTGCTGTATAAGTGTCCTTGATTAGAGCTTACCAGTGGTCACGAACAACAAAAGCAACTGCAGTAGTCTTTTAAAATCCTGAAATCACTTTCTTGATACCGTTCGTAAACCCTTTTCTCATAACGATTATAACAACGTAATCATCGATTTATTTTACGATATCAACAATCTCTCTCTGTCAAATCGATCATGCAGTAGAAGCAGTCAAGACATCGATAAACTGGCGAATGGGCACGAAATCACTCTGATAGACTGATTGATTTATTGACCGAACGCTTGATCAAACAATCGATTGGTTTACTGGTTAAATGGTTAACCATTTGATATTTATAAATACAGGATCAAAATAGAACCACTTCGTGTGTCTATTGTTGATGTAATGACCCACCCAAATTAAAAATATGTTTTTACAAACGAGTTCACTTCAAGTAACTTGCAAGCCAAAACAGCTCTTTCTAAGTATATACATCAGTGTCAAATGTGTGTGTATTAACATTTGTGTGTGCCTCTTAATGTTTATTGTTGCGTCCGTGTGTAACATATTCGTCACTCTGTGTGTAGCTTTTCAGTTCTTTCATTCTTTGGGGGAAGTGGTACGCTCATTATCTCCTACTTTCTCTTTGTCTCTTTTCTTCTATCTATCTATCTATCTATCTATCTATCTATCTATCTATCTATCTATCTATCTATCTATCTATCTATCTATCTATCTATCTATCTATCTATATCTATCTATCTATCTATCTATCTATCTATCTATCTATCTATTTGTCTGTCTTCCTATCTATCTCTCAGTCAATCTTTCTATATATTTTTCTTTCCATGTATGTAATACGTAATATTATATATATGTGTATATATATATATATATATATATATATATATATATAATATATATTATATATATATATATATATATATATATATATATATATATACACTATACATATAATATATACATATATACATACAGGCGCACACACACACAGAACACACACACACACACACATATATATATATATATATGTATAATAGCGTTTGTGAGTGTGTGCTTAACCACTTTTCTTTGTATTGTACTGTGACGGACATTTTATTTCTGCGAAATAAACACAGACGCAAATAATTGAATAACGGATTCCATTTAGATGGAGTTTATGTTTTGCTAATAAAAAACATTGCAGGATGAAGATTGGTGGGAAGCAGTGACAAGGGGATAAGCGTAAAGCAGGGGATTGGTAGAGAGCAGTGGATTAGTGTAGAAGAGTGAATTGGTGGAGAGTGGAGGAGTTTTATAGACCAATTTTTGACTAATATCCATCGATTGGTCGAGAGTGATATACAGGGCCGAAGGGATGCGGAGTCGCTGTATCGTTAGAGCTTTGTGGTATTGCGCTACGTTTTTTACATCTGAAGTTTACATACCCCGAGAGATAATCCTTGCCATACATCTATCCAGTAATGTGTAGTGGTATCTGCCTGTCATTTTTCCGATAATACGAAGCAATGAGATCATGATAAATCTCACCTGGACTAATTTTACGTATCACCGTGCGTCTCTCACCTAGGCCTCTCTGGGTTCAAATAAAAACAAGGCCAGTAAAAATGTCATCCCTGTGTGTGGTGAATTGACGTCTCATAGGCCGAAAAGGATACCTGATTAAAAGGGTAGAAGAAGAAGTCATAGCTGACACGTTGAAATATTAGTGGCATTCCTATACAACCTTATACAATAGACCTAAATGTACCTTGTCCCCCCGTGAAAGTACCGACCAAGGTGAAACAAACTTGCAAGGCCAGCTACCTACTACTATTACCTTAATAGTCTCTGCATCTAGTTGTGTTTCACAGAGGCGAAGGACAGCGAGCGATTCCCTAGAATACAAGTGCTCTCTGTCATTCGTCATCATAATCGTTTCATGTAAGCAGAAATTGTATTCCACTTTTGCTCATTACGCAAAGTCTGTATAATCTTTTGCAATCATGATTAACCCTGAACTTATCCCTTAGCTATGCTTCTAGCATAATGCTTCACTTGTCTTTTTATCTCTCCTTCTCTATTCTTCTTGTACATTTCTTTGTATCTCAGCATATGTGCTCTGTCCGCTATGCCACCCATTTCTAGGATTCATTCCTGTTTTTTTCTCCATAACCAGCTTTAATCTCAAACTGATTTATATATTTCTTTTTCTCTATTCTCCTCGTACTTTTCTCCATATTTCAGAAACCCTCCGTCCGCAAACCCACCCCATTCTTTTGTTTGATTGTTTGTCGCTTCTTTCTCTACAGCCAGCAATAGTCCATATTACCCTAACTTAACCCCTCCCTTCTTCCCTTTCTCTCACCCCTTCTACCTTTATTCACTTTCCCTGTTATACAGACTTCCCCTTCCTCTTTGTATTTCTTTTTGTTCTTCCTATATCTCTCTGTTGCCCCCCCCTCCAACAAAGCCACTCACATTCTCCTTCTATTTTTCTTCTTCCTTTTCACTTCAACATTTAAATCTCTCGCAGTACTATGTGAAATACTTTTGCTAATTTTTTTTCTTGATGAAGGTAGCCGGACTTATGGTAATATCTCTATGCGACTTTACTTGCTGTATACCTTCTTTGCATATTACATTTCCTAATTATGAAAATTATGATTATTATGTAATTCTGAACTTCCAGAAACAGCTGTTGAATTAAAAAATCTATGCAATATCTCTTTAGTATTCCGTGCTCTATGCTCTCTCTCTCTCTGTATACACATACACACATACACACATACACACAAACACACACACACACACACACACAACACACACACACACACACATATATATATATATTATATATATATATATATATATGTATGTATGTATACGCATGTGTATCCTAAGTGTATAACTATATGTTTATATGTCAAGCCTAATCGTGTTTATTTGCATGACTATATCACTCACATTTCTCCTCCCTCCTCTCTCTCTCTCTCTAATGGCTCTCCATTTTTGTTTTCGTTCAGTTTCCTTGCATGTCTCCACTGTCCTGTTTTTTTGTAAGCAACATTGACCCTACGCAAAGCCCAGATTTTATTTTTTTTTTTTTTTCAGGAGCAACTTCCTTCGAAGCCTCATATTGTCGTTAAATGCTTGAAATGAGGAGTAGATGGTAAACCAACAACTGATGAAGGCTCGTTCTTTATGTAACTTATCCTGTTTTTCATTTGTTTATCTCGTTGCTTGCGTATCAACTCATTTGTTTTCGTATTTCATGTTGTTTACGGTTTGTAACGTCCTGTACTCATATATGCATATATATGTGTGAGTATGTGTGTTTATGTACATATATATGTGCATGCACATATATATATATTATGTATATTATCTTTTATATATACATATATATATATATGTTAACACGTATATATATACGTATATATATGCAAAACATACATACATATATACTTTCTACTCTCGGCACAAGGGCCAAAATATTGGGGGGAGGGGCCAGTCGATTAGATCGACTCCAGTATATAACTGGTACGTAATTCTTCGGCCTCAAGGATGAAAGGCAAAGTCGACCTCGGCGGAATTTGAACTCAGAACGTAAAGACAAACGAAATACCGTTAAGCATTTCGTGCTGCGTGCTAACGTTTCTGCCAGCTTTACATACATACATACACATACATACATACATACATACATCGAAGTACTAATGTGTTTGCGTGCGTGCGTGTGTATGCGTGTGTGTGAGTGTGTGTACAAACAACGCCAGTTTAAGATATAGATTAATTTAAAGCGGTGAGCTGACAGAATCGTAAACCTGCTGGACGAAATGCGGCATTTCGTGCATCTTTATGATCGGAGTTCGTATTCCACCGAAGTCGACTTTGCCTTTCATCCTTCAGGGTTCGATATAATACTAATTACCAGTTGAGCACTTTGGGTCAATGTAATCGACTTACCCCCTCCCCCGAAGTTGCTGGCGTCGAACAAAAATTTCATACCAATATTATAAGTCTATTTGAGGCGGGGTGCTGATGGAACCGTTAGCACGCCAGGCAATATGCTTCCGTTTTCAGTTGAAATTTCGCGGATGTCGACTTTGCCTTTCATCCTGTCGGGGTCGATAAAATAGGCTCCAGCTGAAGAGTGGGGTCGATGTAATCGACTTACCTCTCCCGCGAAATTGGCTCCTGGTGCCGAAATTTCAAACTAATGTTATAAATTGGTATCAAGGCGGCGAGTATACAGAATCGTTACCGCACCGGACAAAATGAATAGCGGCATTTTTTTCCGACTTTCTCTTCTGAGTTCAAATACCACTGGCGTCGACTTTGCCTTTCATCCATTCGAGGCCGATTAAGTAAGTACCAGTTGAGTACTGCGATCGATGTAATCGACTCAGCCCCCACCCAGAATTGATAA
>NW_021825001.1:15000-18113 GCF_006345805.1 Octopus sinensis | reverse complement strand
TTTTTCTCCATCTTTTTACTGAATAAATCTGAAGGTTTTTACTATTTACTAGTCCTCATACACGTTTTTTTTTTCATGCCTCTCTAATGATAGCGATCGATCTGAAATGCAAAAGTAGACTGTTCGCGTTGTATGTATACAATACACATGGGATACCTTCTTAGAGAAGAAGTATATTGAAAATTAGCGGTGGAGATCCCTGTTACTGAAGTGTTTATAATGAGCATTCTCTATTGTATTCCGTACAATGACATTTTCTTGCTGAGAGCACAGGGCAGTCGTATTTTCTCTGCAAGACAATAGACTAATTGTAACAGCTGACAGTACGCTTTAAAACGGAAACAGGACTGATATGTCACAATTAAAAGCGAGGAACTTTCTGGCTAATCAAAAATACCATTAGCTGTTGATCTTCATCAATAGAGTTTATGCACGATACAACGTTTTCAGCTACATTAGAAACGAAAGATCATGATAGTTCTACCACCGGATAGCTGTATAACATTAGTTGCTAAAACACTCTTAAGGCTTAGCCGTAATTCTTAGTACTAGAAACTCTAAATTAGCAAGGGGAGACTACTCATACGTTCGGCCTGAAATGATCGACATCTACTGAACCTAGTACCCGATGGGAAATACCTGTCGCCTACGAGACTTATTCAACACCAAAGAACAGCGATTATACGTACAGATGCAGTGATACATAACATACATACATACACACATACAAATATATATATATATATGTATATATATATATATATATACTAGCAGCATAGCCCAGCGTTGCCCGGGTATGTAAGACTAATCCCAATCTAGTTTTTTCCTTCTAGGGAAAGAAGGCGCATGTGTAGGTTGCAATGTCTTCTCTTCACTCAAATACTTCTGTGTATACGATGTTCCTAGCTGTCTCCTGATTGCAAGTTGCGAAAACTACAACAGAAAATGTGTTGCATATAAAAAGCTTAGATTCTCGACCCCATGTCGAATTTATCGATTTTTTTCAGAACTAGGGGAACTTTTCAAAATTTTCGCTGCGTTAGTTTTGAATTATGACATTGGGCTATGTGTGTGTCAAGTTACATCAAAATTTGTTGAAAGCCATGGTCAGGGTGAGGGTACAACCTGACAGACACACAGACACACAGACAGACAAACTGCCGTTTATATATAGAGAGATATACATACATATATATATATGAAATTTACAGAAAAACAAAAGACGAAGACAGGTGTATATACAACGAACATCCGTACTCTTTTGATGCTCGGGAAGGTGAGAAAGTGTTTTACGTTTCGAGCCTACACTCTTCAACAGAGACGAACAGGGGGAAATAAACAGAGAGAGAATAAAAAGAACTTGTGGATTTAGCGGTCAATCATATACTTTTATTCTTTTACTTGTTTGAGTCATTTCACTGCGGTCATGTTGGGGCACCTCCTTTAGCCGAACGAATCGAACTGCCCTGGGACTTATTCTTTGTAAGCCTAGTACTTATTCTATCGGTCACTTTTGCAGAACCACTAAGTTACAGGACGTTAACACAGCAGCTTCGGTTGTCAAGCGCTGATGATGAGGGAACAAACACAGGCAATTATATATATATATATATATATATATATATATATATATATATATATAGATATATATATATATATATATATATGTGGTGTGGGTGGTGTGTGTGGCATGTATATATATATTATGTGTGTGTGTGTGTGTGTGGTGTGTATGTATGTATATATATACGAGGGGCTTCTTTCAGTTTCCGTCTACCCAATCCACTCACAAGGCTTTGGTCGGTACAAGGTTATAGCAAACTACATTTGTCCAAGTTGCAACGCAGTGGGACTGAACCCATAACCATGTGGTTGGGAAGCAAGTTTCTTATCACACAGCCACTCCTTCGCCTATATATAATAATAATAAGGGTAGAAATTAATATTATTAAATAATACCAATTTGAACCAGTGGTAAGTATACGTAAAACAACGACCGAGAACCGAGAATTATATTCAAATATAAATAAGCGGAGAGACCACTAAGTCGATCCCTTGTATGTTAAAAATAGACGTCAAACAGTCCTACCACGAAAAATCTGTGTTCTCAAACGACCAATACGCTAGGTGTTTACAAGCTAGACAATTAAAAGAAATAAACATAGCACTTAATTCCATAGCAGGAATCTTAGAGAGAACGCTATCTCACTTTCTCTCTCAAGGTACTTGCATTAAGATATAAGTTTGTGTGTGTGTATGTGTGTAGTCACACACACATCACGCACCTTTCTTATTGTCACTGCTACAGCAGAGATCTTTGGTGCGACGTCTCGTTCTTCCTCCTTTCTCTTCCTCTCTCTCTCCTTCTTTCACTCTGTTGCCTTTTCTCTCTCCCCTTCACTTTACTATTCTCCCTCCTCCTCTCTTTCTCTCTATTCCTGACTCATTCCCTTTCTTTATCCCAACTATCCCTTCTGTCTCCTTCTACATTACTTTCTGTCTGCCCACTTCTGATCTTTCTCTACCCTTCACTAATTTTTTCTCCCTCTCTCTCTCTCTCTCTCTCTCTCTCCCTTCTCCTCCCACTACCATGTGACCCGTGACCCGTGACCATTCCCATATCTCTTTCCAAATACCATTTTCGCTTGACCGCTGACTTGTCCACTCAGGCTTCTCTTAGGCTCTCGCTTCCTCCTTTACGTTCGAAACGGGATTCGTTTCTTTTTCCATTTTCTTACTAGCCTTTCATACCCTAAGCTTTCTTTCCCATTCCCATGGGACGTCATTTCCATTGTCTTGCTTATACGCAAGTCTTGTCTTATCCTTGTCTCAGAACCGTAAGGACTTTCTTTTTTCTTTTGGTATATTATATATTTCATTTCGTCTGTATATCTGTATTCGTACCCACCCCCTGTTGTGTTTATTTTCGTCACCAATCTCCTCCCACGCTCATCATTTCGAGAAGCTTTTTGCTGTTGACGCTACAATAAATGAACTATATTATCACTAAAGGCGTGAAATTGTAATGATTTTCTTTTCTTTTTTGGTCGATAACAAACGAGGAAAGATCACGCGCATATATTGTGTATGAATTTTCTGTTCGTTTCTTTGTC
>NW_021825001.1:10000-12500 GCF_006345805.1 Octopus sinensis | reverse complement strand
ATATATATATATATATATATTACACATATGTGTAGACATATATATATATGAATATAAATATATATAAATATATGAATATATATAAATATATGTATAAATATATGTATTATATATATATATACATACATATTTAGAAATATATTTTTAATTGATATATGTTGTATATATAAACAGATAGATAGATATATGGTATTGTAATTTTGTAATTTTTAATATTTATTATGCTTAAATTTTTTATAGCAGTTTCTAACATTTATGAGAAAAATGTTTTTTATTTCCTCATTTACCCCTACGGGTATTTTCGCTTTCCGTAACATTTTAATTAAAATCTTTGTGATTTTTGCCGTGTTGTTATGGTGGCATATTATTAGAAAATCATAACAAGTCTGCGAACAACACCAACAAAAAAAACAACAATAATAATAATGGTGATAATAACAATAATAATAATAATAATGATAATAATAATAATAATGATAATAATAATGATAATAATAATAATAATGATAATAATAATAATAATAATAATAATAATAATAATAATAATAATAATAATAATAATAATAATAATGATTTCAAATTTGGCACAAGACCTCAAAATTTGTGGTAGGTAGACAATTGATTTTACCAGGGCTCAGCTGGTACTCATTTTATCCACCCCGAAAGAATGAAAGGTAAAGTCGACATCAGCGGAGTTTTGCCCGGCGTGCTAACGACTCTGTCAGCTCACTGGCTTAATAAAAATAGTAATAGTAATAATAATTCTTTGTATTAGAGGCACATGGCCTGAAATTTGGTGGGGAGAGTACTTGTCGATCACATTAAACCCAGTGTTTCAATGATACTTAATCTATCGACCCCGAAAAGATGAAATGTAAAGTCGAAATTTAGACTTAAAACGTAAGGACGGACGAAATGCCGCTAAGCATTTTGCCCGGCTTGCTAACGATTCTGCCAGCTCACGGCCTTAATATTAATATAAATAATAATAATAATGATAATAATAATAATAATAATAATAATAATCCTTTCTATTATTGGCACAAGGCCTGAAATCTGGGGTAGGGGATAGTCGATTACTTAATTTATCGACCCCGAATGGATAAAATGCACGTTCGACCTCGGCAGAACTTGAACTCAGAACATGCCAGCGAGAGAATTACTGGTAATCATTTCTTCCGGCATTCTAATGATTCTACCAGACCACCGCCTCTGAGTAATAATAATAATAATAATAATAATAATAATAATAATAATAATAATAATAATAATAATAATAATAATAATGGCAATAAAACTGTAACTGTAAGAAGAAGGAAAGAGATAGGAGAAGAAATTTAGTATAAGAAAAAGAAGAATAGAAGATCGAGTAGGATGGGAGCAACTACATCTAGAAGAAGAATGTATTACGATACATATTTTGTTTATTTCTTCATGTGAATTATTAAACAACACAAAAACATTGCAGATGATACAAGAATATAAGATGCAGGGCAGATTTTAGGAATGCAGGAGAATTCTCTGCAAATATCATTAGAAATAATTTTAAAACAACAAATAACAAGAAAACCAAAATCCCGAAAGATTGAAAAGGTCAGGTGTCTATATCGGATTTTGTCTGGTAAGATTTCAACTATATATATATATATATATATATATATATATAAATGTGTATCTATATATGTTTATGCGCATGTTTTTCTTTGCGTTTTATTTAAGTTCTTCTTCAGAGAGCTCAAATCTCTCGCAAGCAAAGTGAGAGGACATTTTGAATTAATAAAGCCCCGATGTTCGTAAATAGGTGGTTGAGTTAGTGTGTTGGTTGAGCTGGCTAGGCACACATCCAAGTGTGAGCATTAATGAAATTAAAAGTTTTATTTTTTGTGTTTCAATATTTAATTATGTGTTCAAAGTGTTTATTCATGAAAAGTGTTTATTCTATCGGATATTGTAACGTCTCGTGCCATCTTTGTACAAGAAGTTCAATTCCACGCCAGTTTTTCTTTTACTCTTTTATTTGTTTCAGTCATTAGACTGCGGCCATGCTGGAGCACCGCCTTTAGTCGAGCAAATCGACCTCAGGACTTATTCTCTGTATGCCTAGTACTTGTTCTACCAACTCTTTTGCCGAACCGCTAAGTTACGTGGACGTAAACACACTAGCATCGGTTGTCAAGCGATGCTGGGAGGGACAAACACAGACGCAAACGCGCACGCACGCACACACACACACACACACACATATATATATATATATACGACGGGCTTCTTTCAGTTTCCGTCTGCCACTCACAAGGCTTTGGTCGGCCCGAGGCTATAGTAGAAGACACCTGCCCAAGGTGCTACGCAGTGGGACTGAACCCAGAACCATGTGGTTAGTAAGCAAGCTACTTACCACACATCCACTCCTGCGCCTTAGAGACAAAACAATATCCATGCTTTAATCTTCAATCTCATCCATAATGTTGATCCTCTGTCCATGTAAGAAATCAACCACGGC
>NW_021825001.1:0-5000 GCF_006345805.1 Octopus sinensis | reverse complement strand
TTCGTGTGTATAACGTTGTAATATCTAATTAACAGATTCATTAACTTAATCATATTTTAATTAGAAATCAAAAGAAAAAAATATCTCACTCAATATAGTATTTATACAATTATCAATAATGCAATAAAAATACATATAAAAAATGCGTGAGTTTGATAAATGAAAGATTAAGTTCTCATGTGATATACATGTATCAGATTCTCGATGCTATGTCATCGGTAGAGTTTGTGATACGATATCGATTCTGCGTTGACGCAATTGATACGCTGTATTCATAAGTATGAACACGATATCGGTACTTCTGTGTATGTATGTGTGATGTAGCTGAATGAAAGATGGCTAGAATTTTTTTTATTCTTGTACAATTTGTCATTCGAAGTTCTACGTTTCAATCCCAGCCGTACAATATATCGATTTATCAATGATGGTATCTTTTCTGGTGTTATGTCATCTGTTAGAAATGTCACTGAAATCTCTCTCAGGTCATCCTGCGGTCTATACAAAGAAATATAATTGAATAATATTGTGTCAGTTAAAATATTGCGTCTGTTAAAAGATAAGATGGTCACAATGGCGATATCGTTGATCGTCAACCGTAAGTTCGATGGAACATGGGTCAAAGGATGACATTAATATCATCAACCATAAGAACAATAAGTCACAATTCACACATACATAGTGGTTGACTCGATCTGGTGACTCAAATTTTAGCACGCGGCCAGCATTATTGAGGCAGGAGGTAAATCGATTACACCGACCCCAGTACTCAACTGGTAGTTATTTTATCGATCCAAGATCGATAAAAAGCAAAATCAACCTCAGTTAAATTTGAACTCGAAAATGAATGTAGCACCAGAATGAAATGTATATACCTTACATAGTTCCGTGATAAGGTCTGTTAGTAGTTCAAAAGGAGAATGTTTGATGATAATTCGCAACAAAGGATAATGGAAATTACCAGTTCCATTTTCCAACAGAGAGTGAAATAGTACTGAATAAGAACCGTGAAAGAAAAGCAGAATGGTAAATTTATTAGAGTAGATATATACAAGTCTGTATATAGAATAGTAAATACAAATGGGGCCATCGATTAATGTCCGCACGATTTGCTAGAAATATTAATAAAATCCGCCTCGAAATTCACCCTACTTTCTTATACAAATGTAAGAATATGTGCGATAATTCGGTTTCGCATATCCTAAATATAGCAAAATGCAGATATTGTGGTATGTTTTTGATCAAAGATTTGCTTTAAAGGTTAAATGGCAAATTCGATGAAGCATCGGAAAGAGTACCTTTCGCTTTTCATTCTAGATCTTTGCTTTCGATTTCAAATCACAACGAGGTAAACTTCTTCTTTGATTAATCTCTGCACGTCGATAAAATACTGCACTAGTTAAGTACTGGAGTCGATGCAATTAAGAAAGTGCATCCCTAAAACTTGTTGGTCTTCCGCCTATGTTAGACGCAAGTTTCATTAATCATGTCTACCAAGGGATTTAAAACCTATCAAAATCTAGCAAGCCCAAGGAAATGCAATCACCACATTACCTACAACAATATTCGTCTTGCTAAATTTAGCAGTCAAATCCTACATAAAAAAAAAACGAAATTATACATTACTATGCGATTAAAAGTGCATCTGGTCACAACTGAATAAGTCTTATGAAAACTTTGTAAGATCGGAGTATATACAGGACTGATATAACTCTTCACCACAACCATAGGAAAACATTTAAATCAGTATTCTACGACTTCCTCTGAATTAGCGCCGTCTTTGAACACAATAGTATCGAATGTTCACAACAGTGAAACGACAACCACTGAATTGACAAAAAATATAGTAATGAAATGAAAATGAGAAGGAAAACAGATAAAGAAAATAGTGAATTTGTAAGTAAAGGAATACTTTACAGACTAAGGAAGTGTGTTATTACTTCAAACTTTATAGAATGTTAGTTATTCTGCAAATAATTACAAAAGAGGAAAAAACAAGATGTCGGATATGTCTTACGTTATGCCGTTTTACGTTTCAAATCCAACAATGCGAACATTTTTTGCATTGAAAAGAATTAAAAGAATATAAAAACAAAAAAATAACAACAAAAAACCCCAGAAACTAAAACAAAAAAATAAACAAACAAAAAACAAAACACTAAAAAGTCTCTATTCATGTTCAAATGTCAGGTTTGAAATCATCATCACCATCATCATCATCATCATCATCATCATCATCATCATCATCATCATCATCATCATCATCACAGTCATGATCATGATCATGATGGTGATCATCATCATCGTTGTCATTCTTCTTCTTTCTTCTTCTTCTTCTTCTTCTTCTTCTTATTATTATTATTATTATTATTATTCTCCTGCTTCTTCTTCTTCTTCTTCTTCTTCTTCTTCTTCTTCATCATCATCATCATTATTATTATTATTATTATTATTATTATTATTATATTATTATTATTATCATTATTATCATTATCATTATTATTTTCATGACTATTATTATTATTTAAAGCAAAACATTGCAAAACTAAATACGTCAAAGAGATCAATATTCAGAATAATTTTTAAAAAAATTATTTCAGAATTTTTTGTTCTTTGTTTTTATATTTTTTAACAAAATTTAAAACAAGACACACGCGCGCGCACACTAACCAAAACATAACCAAGTAAAGAAAAAAAAAGATGCAATAAATTTCGGCAATGTGGAATATATTTGCTTCAATCGATTCTTTACAGACAGTCGTTTTAGACAGTACAAAAAATAAATAATAAATAGAATGAAATAAAATAAATTACAAAAATAAACATATTGGAAAACAACAAATCAGATAGATTGAAACATGTAACCAATTTTCTAAATATAACGTTCATTTTATGTAAATGAATCGAGAATGTAGCGTTTCTTATTGAACAATATAATTCTATGCATGGACTTTTTCAAGAAAAGATAACTCCTTCACCTACCTCGCTTTCTATATACCTTCCATTTTGTTTTTCGTTTGTAGGAGGTATTTTCGTGTAGTGTTTTATATATATACGTATATATATATATATATAATTTTATATGGTAATAGTGAATACATACACACATATATACAATACACACACACGCGCACCACATATACACGCAAGTACTGAGACAAACATGCACAAACACACACACACGCACACATACAAACACATATATAGTGCTGCCGATTTATTCTGTATATACTCGAAGACACTCGTAAATCAGGTGTATGTATTCTTCGGAATTATATTCAGTAACTTCTATTGTATGAAAGACACCGTGTATAATTTACGTGTGTGAAACTCCGAGTAACAATGGAGTCATTCAGTGGTTATTAACCTCTGTACATAAACTCAACATCGTTTATAGATAGATTATATCATTCTTTGCTTTCTATTCGCAAATATATATCATAACGCATATGTATATATGCATATATGCATGTATGCATATATGTATGTAAGTATGTAAGTATGTAGATATGTATCATGTAGTTATGCATGTATGTGCTCATGTATGTAGATATGCATCTACGCATAAATGCATGTTTATATGTATGTATGTGTATATCTATATATGTAGATATGGATGTATATATATATATATATATATATACAAATTAGTAAATTATATATATATACGTGTATCTATCTATCGGTCTAACTATCCGTCTATAGATGTATGTATAAGTATGAATATGCGTACATATATACACATGAATTATATATATATATATATATATATAAGTATATGTATATGTACGCATATAGTATTATATACATTTATGTATGTATATAATAAATACACACATAAATGTCTATACATATATATAATATATATATTATATATATATATATATATGTATATATATAAATATTATATGTATATATATAAATTAATATGTATACTCACACACACACGCATATAGTAGTAACATATATATATATACACTCAAATATGCACATATATACATGTATATACATATGTATAACCATAGGTATATATTAATATTTTTTTTTCCTGTGTTAGATATTCGAATCCTGAATTGTCATTTAAATTCACATAATTCGATCGGGTATAGAATCTTTGTGTTAATACAGTTCAAGCGTTTCTTTCGGTTCTTCTTCTTTATCGTTTTATGTTTGTATGTGTCAGTGTATCCGTTCGACTCTCTCTCTCTGTCTCGATCGCTCTGTCTCGCATTGTCTCTAAAAATCTCTCTCTTCGGTGAGCATTCCACCTCCCCACACATAGACACATACATAGCGATATACAATGGGAGATATGTACGGACCCCCACGCCTATATGTATACGTCTGTTTATGTACAGCTACATATCTGAGTGTATATACATATATATATTAAATCTACAGATGGAGAATAACATACTACCACCATGTTCTTAATGATGAAATTAACATCTCTGTCTATATATCTACACTGTTTGTAATGTTGGCAAATGAAATAAGTATAAAAATGTGCATTGTCCGTTTAATTAAAAAATTCTATATGTGGGTGAAGATTGCTCGACATTTTAAAACTGATGTAATACTCACAGTGTTTAATAAAATAAAGTAGCATGAAACGATTGTACTACACTACATTGGATATCCTTGTTGCTTATTTGATTATAATCATCCCATTTGATTTATATGGATAATACCATACAAAATAACTTAAGTACCATATTTCTGAAACTAAATTTTGCTGAACGCTTAATATATATATATATATATATATATATATATATATATATATATACATACATATATATATAGATATAGATATGTTTATCTATATATGTTGATCTACCTATCTATCTATTGATATATATATATATAACATATATATATATATATATCTATAATATATATATATATTATATAATACATGTGTGTGGTGTGTGTGTGTGTGTGTTGTATTTTTGTATTTAGGAACGGTCAGCCAGACGCGAAATGGCTGACTGTTAGTAAGT
>NW_021825000.1:15000-17078 GCF_006345805.1 Octopus sinensis | reverse complement strand
ATTATTGGACTGGAGAGGTCAAGTTGGGAAGAAAAGTAACATGAAATTATTCGAGCAACGAAGAAGACAAATACTGGGTACATAAAACCAATGGATTAACTGAAAGATGCATGCGTAAAGAGTGACACAGAAAAGCAGATTATGGTTAAACAAGAGCAAATAATTAAAGGGAAAAAAAAAAACGTGTTAAAGTGAAACTTGAAGCCAGAAAGTGCATGTCAGCTGTGTAACAAAGTAATGAAACTGTCAGCAATACAACAATATTGTACAAAATAATGTGAGGAAGATATACTATAAACATGACACAAACCAATTTAAAAGACAAAGGTGAAACAATACAGTGGGCAGTTAGTAAGATATCTCAAGTCAAAGTAGATAAAAAAAATGGCTCCATCGCCAGCCAAAATTGTAATTGAAAATGACAGCCCTGAGATTTTGTTGGTTTTCTCTGTGCAAGCTGTCCATGTAACGTAGCCATTAAAAAACCATATATGTTGATAAAAGAGAAAGTGAAAAAAGTTGAAGACAAAGAAACTAGTTATGCCTGTTTCGGTAAATAATAAATACAAACAGCTCATGAAATGGATTAAGTTTTGATTTCTTTCTTTAATGAAGAAGATAAGATTTCTTGAGGTTTGGGGCATGATACCTCATCTGAGGTGAATGAAATTACAACTAATAAAAATAATATTATAGATTTTGCTAAACCGTGTGATAACAGAACGGAAATAAATAAACAGAAACAACTGTTATTCTTTTGGCTCCCTCGGGTTATTCCTAATGAGGCAGACCTTTAATCTAGAGCTCAACTACTTTTTACCAATTGACCCTTTCGACTCCTATTTTACACGAGTGAACAATGCCCTCACAACCATTTGGCTTTTTAAAAAATCCCGGTATATTTTTATAATTAAATATTACTAGCAGTATAGCCCCGCGTTGCTCGGGCTTGTTTTTCTTTTCGACCCTTTAGAATTGGAATTTTTGAAAAGTAAAAGTTTTGCATCATGTAGGTTGTTATTCGCTTTTAGTGAACATTTTTCTGGTTGAAATACACCGAAAAATGACGACAGAGCAGTCAAAACATCGTAAAAAAATAGGGATTTTCATAGAAAAAAAGCACCTTTTTGATGTAAATAATTTTTAGTGTTAAAATGGTCTGATTTGAATTTTTTCTTCTACGGAATGAAGAGCAAGTCTTCTTCTATCATAATCTCAATTTTGGTCAACTTGCGCCGCAGGATCTCGGAGGCGATAAGGTTAGTTGAAGGCTACTAAACCTGCTATACACAGACAACTTCAGCTTTATATACAGAGAGATTAGGAATCGTATAAAAAACATTGTTAACATATTTTGAACACTGTAGAAGTATAACCAATTTGCAGCACAATATTTTAACAACAAAATCTTATATGGACCCCTAAAAGTCATGTGGACCTCGGTTGAGAACCACTGCTTTGATCGAAGGCATTTATTCGTCAAACGTAGTATATTTAAGACAACATTTGTCTACGTAGTATATTTAAGACAACATTTGTCTACGTAGTATATTTAAGACAACATTTGTCTACGTAGTATATTTAAGACAATATTTGTCTACGTAGTATGTTTAAGACAACATTTGTCTACGTAGTATATTTAAGACAATATTTGTCTACGTAGTATATTTAAGACAACATTTGTCTACGTAGTATATTTAAGACAATATTTGTCTACGTAGTATATTTAAGACAACATTTGTCTACGTAGTATATTTAAGACAATATTTGTCTAAGTAGTATATTTAAGACAATATTTGTCAACTAATTTTAGAATTCGAGCGGCTACGAAGGGGCTCCTGTGTTAATTCGCAAACAGAAAAGATTAAAAAGTAATGAGTCTCAGCTGGGAATCTGCGAAACATCGTTATCTCAGTTGTTTTATCAATCCTGAGAACAACATCAAAGACAAATGTTCAAGGCAAGACTCGAGAAACTATAATCCTCCATTCTCCAAGACAACTCCCATCCTCTTCATGACAAACAATACAGATGATACAGATAGCGATTGGTATTATTTATTAATATTCATTATATAA
>NW_021825000.1:5000-7500 GCF_006345805.1 Octopus sinensis | reverse complement strand
TATATATGGCTCGGAGGGATACTTCATTTCATATGAACAGAGCGTCTATCATTCTCATTGACTCAAAATTAGAGAAAGATTTTTTTTATTTTATTAATAATATTTAACTTAAATGAGTAAGATAATTCATCGTTCGCTTAGCACTAGCAGGGCACGTTATTAAATGGAGGCGCAATGGTCCAGTGGTTAGGGCAGCGGACTCGCGGTTTCGATTCCCAGACCGGGCGTTGTGAGTGTTTATTGAGCGAAAACACCTAAAGTTCCACGAGGCTCCGGCAGGGGATGGTGGCGAACCCTGCTGTACTCTTTTACCACAACTTTCACCCACTCTTTCATCCTATTTCTGTTGTACCTATATTTCAAAGAGTCCAGCATTGTCACACTCTGTGTCACGCTGAATCACCACGAGAACTACGTTAAGGGTACACGTGTCTGTGGAGTGCTCAGCCACTTACACGTTAATTTCACGAGTAGGCTATTCCGTTGATCGGATCACTGGAACCCCTGTCGTCGTGATCGACGGAGTGCTCTTACGTTATTAAACATATATATATGTTGTTAGATAGATAGATAGATAGATAGATAGATAGATAGATAGATAGATAGATAGATAGATAGATAGATAGATAGATAGATAGATAGATAGATAGATAAGATAGACCGGAATGTGTGTTTGTTTGTGCGTGCGCATTTCGGGGTGTGGATTTTGGGGTTTTAAAAGTCTTTCACGACACTAATTAACATTACAATTTCCTTCCAGAGAACTTCCACCTTTCCACCCGTCCACCCGTCGAACTTTCCACTCGTCCACATATTCCACCCTCTACGTCACACAACACCAGAGGTACGAGCAACGTTTAACGAAACAATCAAAACCTTATAATTAGACCTTTGCTGGGAAAGTCGTTGATTGTTGATATTGTTGTTATTGTTTCATTTTGTTTACATGTTTGAAAGGTGATTAGCGGCCATTTTTCTTTTCACTTTGTTCCGTTGACTTTGTTTTAGATCGTTTGCGTTTTCATATTTTTATATAAAGAAAAAAATACAATCGTTACATTCTCTTTTTGCTCCAATTTTTGTTCAGCTTCTTTTCTATGTTACTTGTTTTTGATGACATTTATATTATTTTTATACTGCTTTCCTTTTTATCTATCTATTTTTCTTTTATTTGCTAATTTTCTTTTACTATTTTCATCTTTTCCTTTCTTTAATTCATTCATTCATTCTTTATTTATTTATTTATTTTATTTTTTAGCTTTCTTACCCCTATTTCTTTATTCTTGCTACTTCTTTCTTTTTTCACTTTAATTCCATTTTTAACCGTTTTTCTTTTATTTTTTTGCATTAGCTTTCCCTTAACGTCTCCCTTTGCTTTCATCTCTATCTCTCTCATTCTTTCGCATTTACTCTCTCCCCTTTCTCTCTCATTCCTTTACATTATCTCTCTCTATTCTCATTCTCCCCTCTCTCACCATCTCTCATTCCCATCTCTCTCACTCTCTTCATTCCCCACTTTCTCACTCTCTCTCTCACATTTATTCCTTCCCTCTTCCTTTCTCTCACTCATATTCTTAATTCCAGCCTGTCATTCTCACTAACTCACTCATCTTCCAATCGTCAAACTTGCTTTTTCTCACATCTTTTCTTAATCTCTCTCGCCAGTTCTCCCCCTTTTCTTCGCCATTCATTTATTTTTATGCTAGCATTTTTTATTTATTATTTTCTCATTCTCTTTTCTTTTAAGTCATTCCTTGTTCTTTTATTTCGTCATCTTTAAACCCCAATTTTTATTATATTTATTTAATCTTCACTTGCTACATTTTGTTTTCCTCCCATCTCTTTTTCAAACGAAATTGTATGTGTAGCTCTTTAAAATATTCTTGAGCACACTTCGTAAAAATAAAATAAAAAGAAGTGCCTGTCTATGAGCAAAAGCAGTCTTGTTTAACCTGCTAGATATAGAAACCAAATCTCATACCGTATTCTTTTAAACAAGCAAACAATAACAATTACAATCTAAATAATGCAGCCAAGAATATATATAAAAAATGGAATAGACTTGAATGGAAACCTTCCATCGCCCTTGAGTTAAACAACTAAAACGATAGCATCAACATCTGCTCCCGCAACAACTACTGTTGTTCTTGTAGCAGAATCTCTTAGAAAGTTCCTCAAATTTTTATCCTTGCCGAGTTTCCTTATACCTGGTCCTGCAAATAACTCACTTCGACTTTGGCGCCTGACAGAATAAGAATCATTCTGTGCAACTTCTTGAAGCCCTCTCTATCCTGTGGCAAAGCGTTTCTGAATTGCTGCAGGGAGATAAGTTTTATATGTTGAAGAGGTAAAAGAACCTTTTTCGGGTCAACCAAACCTTCTCAAAAGATATTTTTAGCTCCTAGTTTAAGCGTATCCCTAGTTGGCCGTTCTTCTTTTTAGACCAATGGCATTTCCTCTAACTCCTACTCATGGGATCGAATTCCCAACCGAAGCATTT
>NW_021824999.1:10000-17567 GCF_006345805.1 Octopus sinensis | reverse complement strand
TCGGTGGACGTTGGCATGTAATTAGCAGGTGAAAATTTGTTTTATTTTATATTTTGCTTCTTTCAACATTCTGTGTTTAATAGCCACATGCAAATTAAACTTTAATATGAGATTTTAATGAGCTTGTGCGTGTTTGCCAAACCGCTATGTTACGGGGACGTAAACACACAAACATCGATTGCCAAGTGATGATGGGAGATAAACTCACACAGACACACACACACACACAAATACATGCATACTCTCTCTCTTTTACTCTGTTTGTGTGTGTGTGTGTGTGTGTGTGTGTGTGTCTTTTCGAAACATTGTCTGGTTTTAAGGTGTTGAGACTCTACATAAGTAGTCAATCACCATATGTATCGGTCTCTATTGCCGAAGAGATAATTTGTAGGGAGGTAAACAAACCAGCACCGATCGGCAAGCGGTGGGTTTTACAGACACACTCAAATAACTCTATATAGGCTTCCGCACAGTTTCCGTCTCCCAAATCATTCACTGATCAGCCCAGTGTCATGGCAGAAAATATTTCTCCAAGGTATTGCATAGTGGGATTGAACCTAAAACCGCGTAGTTGCAAGGCAAGCTTATTAACCATCCAACCATGACCTGTGCCCGAATGTGTCTATTTCGGAACGCAGAAAATCCCGTGTTTAGTCATTGGATATTCTTTCTTTGATCGATCTTCACTCTTCATAAAAATCTATCAGTTCAGCTCCAGTGAATTCCATTCTAACCTTCCTTTTTTCAACTTTTATGACAGATGGAATTATTGAGGTCTTCGGCAAAATTCAGATGAAACCTCAAGACGATTCCATTTTCCTTAGAAATAGCATGCTTTGGGGAGAGATTCCATAAATATCTCTCTGCTTTGGAAAAACATCGCACTTGACAGTTCCTTGGGGTTTTATTTTCTAAAGTTTGATCCAACAGAAATTCTGATTTCTTCTCCACGATCAGTTGTCCAAAATGAACAGAACGATTCCTTCTAGCAGCTCAGCCCTAATTACCTTAGCAGGTAACCTTTGAGAGATCAATTTTTCAATAATAGAGCTGGCAGAACCGTTTGCACGTCGAGCAAAATGCTTAGCGGTATTTCGTCTGCCGTTACGTTGTGAGTTCAAATTCCGCCGAGGTCGACTTTGCATTTCATCCTTTCGGGGTCGATAAATTAAGTACCAGTTACTACCCACAAGGGGCTACACACAGAGGGGACAAACAAGGACAGACAGACAGATTAAGTCGATTACATCGACCCCAGTGCGTAACTGGTACTTAATTTCTCAACCCCGAAATGAATTTGAACTCAGAACGTAGCGGCAGACGAAATACTGCTAAACATTTCGCCCAGCGTGCTAACGATTCTGCCAGTTCGCTGCCACCTTACAATAATAATCTTTTTTATTCTAGACAGAAGGCCAGAAATTTTGGGAGAAGGGCCAGTCGATTACATCGACCCCAGTACGCAACTGGCACTTAATTTAGCGACCCCGAAAGGATGAAAGGCAAAGTCGACCTCGGCGGAATTTGAACTCAGAACGTAGCGGCAGACGAAATATGGCTATGCATTTCGCCCGACATGCTAACGTTTCTGCCAGCTCGCCGCCTTAATTTTCGTTATATTCTACCAGTTCGATACAATATGTACCAGCCAAGTCCATGAGGCGGATTGGTCAATCAATGATGTGAACTGGAAGCTTTCGCCCAAAGTTGAAACAGTATGCTAATGTCACAAATCAATAACGAAATATGAATTTATCTTAGTAACAGTCAAACTCTGTAACTCAGTTGCGAATTTATTGATACAAGATGGAAACCATAAACCTCATCTGACGTCGCTTGTCGATGGGAAATCTTACGTGTTTTATTAACAAGGCAAACAACAAAATGATTTAATAAAAGCATGAGTCTTGGTAAAATGAGAGCAATTATCATTTTGATTAAATTTGTCCTCCAATCTTGATGTTCTGGTTCAATATTAAATTTGTTATAGTATTTGGAATTAAATGTCTGTTATATATATATTTATATATAACAGTTTATTAAAATTGTAAACGGAATTATTAAACAAACCGCAAGAGTACAAGTTAGGGCGATAATATGAATTATATATGCGTGTGTATATATATATATATATATATATGAGTGTGTGTGTGTGTATGTGTGTATATAGATGTGTGTGCGTGTGTGTGTATATGTGTGTATATATATATATGTGTGTGTGTGTGTGTGTATGTGTATATATATATATGTGTGTGTGCGTGTGTGTGTATGTGTGTATATATATATATATATATATATATTTTGTGCGTGTGTGTGTATGTGTATATATATATATATGTGTGTGTGTGTGTATGTGTATATATATATATATGTGTGCGTGTGTGTGTATGTGTGTATATATATATATGTGTGTGTGTGTGTATGTGTATATATATATGTGTGTGTGCGTGTGTGTGTATGTGTGTATGAGTGCGTACATATATGTGTGTGTGTATGTGTGTATTTATATATGTGTGCGTGTGTGTGTATATATATATATGTGTGTGTGGTGTGTATGTATATGAGTGTGTGTGCGTGCATGTGTGTGTATATATATATGTATATATATATGTGTATGGGTGTGTTTATATATGTGTGTGTATATGTGTTTGTATATATGTGAGCGTGTGTGTATATGTATGTATGTGTGTGTATGTGTGTGTATGTTGAATCCCATAATACTTCTGCATTTATCCATCTATCATCTATTTATCTATAGACCGGACGTTGTGAGTGTTTGTTTATTGAGCGAAAACACCGGAAGGTCCACGAGACTTCTGCAGGGGGTTGTGGCAAACCCTGCTGTACTTTTTCACCACAAGTTTCTCTCCCTCTTTCTTCCTGTTTCTGGTGTACCTGAACTTCAAAGGGGCCAGCCTTGTCACACTCTGTGTCACGCTGAATCTCCCCGAGAACTGCGTTAAGGGTACACGTGCCTGTGAAGGGCTCAGCCACGGACAGGTTAATTTCATAGCAAGCTGTTCCGTTGATCGGATCAACTTGAACACTCGTCGTCGTAACCGACGGAGTGCCCCGAATTTAGATGTGTGTGTGTGTGTGTTGACGCAGAGATGACTATGCTGCAAAAAGTTCACGTTGCGGCCCATTTCGGTTCAGTTCCAATGTGGACCATGCTTGGCAAGTACCTAAAACTATAGCCCCCACCGGCCAATGCCTTGGAAGTGAATTTGCTTGACGAAAACTGAGTGGAAGCCCATTGTGTTAATACATCTGTGTATGTGTTTGTCCCACTGCCACCGCCAGCGTTCGTAAACTGATGTTGGTTTGTTTATGTCCACGTAACAGCTTTTCAGTAAATAAAAAATAACGATAGAACAAGTACAAGGTTTATAAAATAGGGGTCGATTTGTTTGACTAAAACCTGTCAAGGTGATGCCCTAGTATGGTCGCTGTCCAATGACTAAGGCTATAGTGGAACACACTTGCCCAAGTTACCACGCAGTGGGACTGAACCCCAGAACCATGTGGTTGGTAAGCAAACTATTTACCACACAGCCACTCCTGCGCCTACACACACATACACACACACAAACACAGACAGACACAAGCACACACACATATTTTGTCTTTTACCTCGTATTTCTTCCTCCTTTACGTTCCGATTTCAAATTCCGCCGAGGTCGACTTTGCCTTTCATCATTTCAGGGTCGATGAAACATGCACCAGTTGAGCTCTGGCATCCATATTATCGACTGCCCCTTCCCTCAAAATCTTACACACCTTGCCAATCCTAGAAATAGTTTTATTGGATTAGCCAAGACATCAGTTCGGGGTTTTGGAGGGGTTTTTTGCCGACGCTAAACTTCAATCACGCTACTAAGTAGCTAACTTTCGTATAGCGCTTGTGCATGCGTCCTTGCTAGACACTTGACACTTCACCGTAGTTCTACGCGAACTCTCGGCGAGACGGGTTATAATTTGTGTGTTTGGTTATCAAGATTTGGATCAAGAAATTATCCGGTAGGAAATGGCGGTGTTGATGGTTGTTGTGGTAGTGGTGGTAGTGATGATGATGGTGGTGGTAAGGATGATGATGGTGGTGGTAGTGATGATGATGGTGGTAGTGGTGTGGGCGGCGATGGTGGGGCAACGATGGTGGTTCCGGTGGCGCCGGCGGTGGTGGTGGCGATGGCGAGTGTGGTGGCGATGGTGGTGATGGTAGTAGTGGAGTTGATGATGGTGTGGTGGTGGTGGTCGTAGTGGTGGTCGTAGTGGTAGCGTTGATGGTAGTGGCGGTGTTGGTGGTTGTGGTAGTAGCGGTAGTAGAGGTTCTTTGTGGTGGTAGTAGTAGTAATCACAGTGGTGGTGGTGTTGGTGGTGGTGGCATTTGTAGTAGTAGTAGTAGTAGTAGTAGCAGCAGCAGTTGTAGTAGTAGAAGTAGTAGTAGTAGAAGTGGTGGTGGTGATGGTTGTATTAGTAGTAGTATTAGTAGTAGTAGTAGTAGTAGTAGTAGTAGTAGTAGTAGTGGTGGTGGCATTGTCGTTGATGGTATCGGTCGTAGTAGAGGTGGTGGAGCTAGTGGTGGCATTGTCGTTGATGGTATCGGTCGCAGTAGAGGTGGTGGGTGGTGTCCGTATTAACGCTGCTCGTATTGTCGACGTTGTCTTTGTTATTATTTCTATACTCAGAAAATGTCCAAGAAAACACGGAACCCATTTAAACACCTTCGCCTGAGCTTAGCCGTGTCTTCTTCCTGTCTCTTCACCGATTGTGCTGCTATTTAATTGACAACAGAACCAAAAGAACCCAGTCGGTTTGACACTTCAGGTGGCCGACAGAAACCCCACCTCGTCGTCGTCGTCGGTCGGCGGCGGCGGCGGCGGAGATTACGCATACAGCCATTAAATAATGGACGGCAAAACAATTCAATGTTTATCGCTTTCGAAGAATTTCGACGTAAACAAAGGCGTGAGAACTAAAAAAGAACTGAAATGGACTGACCTTTTAGTAACGTATTAGTACAACAGTCCAGTTGTTTGTGACGAAACCAATAACAAGACTGTTGATGTTTTTGACACTAGATTCCGTTAGTTGTTTACATTAGTTTAGAATACATAAAAATACTAATTTGATGGAATCGTACGTGACGTTTAAGCATAATGCTATATTTAGTTATGGCCTGTTAGGTTCTAGATTCAAATTCCGCCGAGGTCAACTTTGCCTTTCATCCTTTCGGGATCGATAAATAAAGTAGCAGTTTCGCACTGAGGTCGATGTAATTGAGTTAATCCCTTTGTCTGTCCTTGTTTGCCCCCTTGTGGGTAGTAAAGAAATAGGGAATAGGTATTTCGTCTGCCGTTACGTTTTGAGTTCAAATTCCGCCGAGGTCGACTTTGCCTTTCATCCTTTCGGGGTCGATAAATTTAGTACCAGTTTCGCACTGGGGTCGATGTAATCGACTTAATACCTTTGTCTGTCCTTGTTTGTCCCCTCTATGTTTAGCCCCTTGTGGGTAATAAAGAATAGGTATTTCGTCTGCCGTTACGTTCTGAGTTCAAATTCCGCCGAGGTCGACTTTGCCTTTCACCCTTTCGGGGTCGATTAAATAATCAGTACCATTTATGCTCTGGGGTCGATATAATCTTCTAATCCGTCTGTCTGTCCTGTGTTGTCCCCTCTAGGTTTAGCTCCTTGTGGGGTAAAGATAGAAAATACATAAAAATACTAATTTGATGGAATCGTACGTGACGTTTAAGCATAATGCTATATTTAGTTATGGCCTGTTAGTTCTAGATTCAAATTCCGCCGAGGTCAACTTTGCCTTTCATCCTTTCGGGATCGATAAATAAAGTAGCAGTTTCGCACTGAGGTCGATGTAATTGAGTTAATCCCTTTGTCTGTCCTTGTTTGCCCCCTTGTGGGTAGTAAAGAAATAGGGAATAGGTATTTCGTCTGCCGTTACGTTTTGAGTTCAAATTCCGCCGAGGTCGACTTTGCCTTTCATCCTTTCGGGGTCGATAAATTAAGTACCAGTTTCGCACTGGGGTCGATGTAATCGACTTAATACCTTTGTCTGTCCTTGTTTGTCCCCTCTATGTTTAGCCCCTTGTGGGTAATAAAGAAATAGGTATTTCGTCTGCCGTTACGTTCTGAGTTCAAATTCCGCCGAGGTCGACTTTGCCTTTCACCCTTTCGGGGTCGATTAAATAAGTACCATTTATGCTCTGGGGTCGATATAATCTTCTTAATCCGTCTGTCTGTCCTTGTTTGTCCCCTCTATGTTTAGCTCCTTGTGGGGGTAAAGATAGAAAATACATAAAAATACTGATTTGATGGAATCGTACGTGACGTTTAAGTATAATACTAAATTTAGTTATGGCCTGTTAGGTTCTGGGTTCAAATTCCGCCGAGGTAAGCTTTGCCTTAACCCGTCTGTCTGTCCTTGTTTGTTCCCTCTGTGTTTAGCCCCTTGTGGGTAGTAAAGAAATAGGCATTTCTTCTGCCGTTACGTTCTGAGTTCAAATTCCGCCGAGGTCGACTTTGCCTTTCATCCTTTCGGGGTCGATTAAATAAGTACCAGTTATGCTCTGGGGTCGATATAATCTTCTTAATCCGTCTTCTGTCCTTGTTTGTCCCCTCTGTGTTTAGCCCCTTGTGGGTAGTAAAGATATTGGTATTTCGTCTGCCGTTACGTTCTGAGTTCAAATTCCGCCGAGGTCGACTTTGCCATTCATCCTTTTGGAGTCGATAAACAAAGTACCAGTTTCGCACTGGGGTCGATATAATCGACTTAATCCCTTTGTCTGTCCTTGTTTGTCCCCTCTGTGTTTATCTCCTTGTGGGTAGTAAAGATAGAAAATACATAAAAATACTAATTTGATGGAATCGTACGTGGCGTTTAAGTATAATGCTATATTTAGTTATGGCCTGTTAGGTTCTGGGTTCAAATAGAGCTGATGTCAACGCTGTACTTTATCAGTCAAAAGCGCTAACACTACTAAATTTATTCTGACCGGACGGTCTGGGAGCGAGTCACTAATTAATATTTGTTGTTCGATTATACACCTACGATTTCTATTTAACTAAGGCTACTTCGCCCTCAGCAGATAAGGTGTTTTGACACCTTTCACCATAAGTAAGGAATGGTTGTTCTGAGCTGATCGAATGTGTTGGAACCATAAACTCTGAAAAATACATCAAAATACTTAAGCAAGGACTTTTTCCGATGTACTCACACGATAACGTAACGAAAAATGAGTTTTATTCATGAAAGATGGGTCTCCATGCCACACAACGAAAAGGAATCAAAAATGGCTGACTGAAAATGGGATCAAAAAGCTTCCTTGGCCGGGTCAATCTCCTGACATGAACCCAATTGAAAATCTTTGGAGCATACTAGATAGAGCTATACGAAAAACTCGACAGAAACCTAAATCCAAAGAAGAATTATTTCGATTGTTGCGTGAAAAGTGGGCAGAAATACCACAAGAGACAATCACAAAATTTATCAGTTCAATGCCAGAAAGAGTTTCTGAATTAAAAACTACAAACGGAATATCAACTAAAT
>NW_021824999.1:0-7500 GCF_006345805.1 Octopus sinensis | reverse complement strand
CAGCTGAAGATTGCTCTACATTTTAAATTGATGTAATGATTGCATTGTTCAATTAAATTGAGTCGCATGAAACGATTGTACTGCATTACCTCTGGATATTCTTGTTGCTTATTTTGATTAGATAGATAGATAGATAGATAGATAGATAGATAGATAGATAGATAGATAGATAGATAGATAGATAGATAGATAGATAGATAGATAGATAGGCAGGTAGGTAGGTAGATAGATAGATATATATTATAGATAGATAGATAGATAGATAGATAGATAGGCAGGTAGATAGATAGATAGATAGATAGATATAGATAGATAGATAGATAGATAGATAGATATAGATATAAATGTTACACATATGTGTGTGTATCTATGAATGTAATGCGTATATATATATAATATATATATATGTATAGATATATAATATATATATATATATATATATATATATACAAGCATATATTTAGGATATATACATATACACAACACGCTATTTCTTTATGGAATGTCTGTAAAAAATATGACAGCTTCGTTAAGAATATATCTAGTGGTGTAAAAGAAAGAAAATAACATTCAAAAAAATGAAATTGTGTGAGAGAACCTGTAGAAGATTATGTTTAAAGGTAAGAGGCATGAGATGTAATTATTGCCCAGCGGAGCATTAATGTCTTGTCAGATATTCTATTAATAACGACTGGAAATTTAAATTATAACCGTTAAGTTTTAAGCAATATGCAGTTATATATATTGATATATACCTTTTTGTTACTCGTTTCAATCATTAGTCTGCGGTCAGGCTGGGGCAGAACTTCAAGAATTTTAGTTGAACATTTTAAGTATCTGCCGAGAGTCCGACAGAGTTTCATAGAGTCGAACTCCTCCAGGGGCAAAACTTAAAGAATTTTAGTCGAACAAATAACTCCACCACTTTTTTTGTATGCGTATATTTGGTATTTATTTGTGAGTCTGTTTTGCTGCACCTCTGGGCTGAGAGAACGAAAACAAATCAGTATCGGATATCGATCGATGGTGCAACAAGCATCGAAACACGAAAAACGACTTTCAGGCCGGATAGCAAAAGTGGCAGGAATACTGGGACCGTTCTATTGCTGCGCAAAGTGACTATTTTTACTTGAAATATTGCAGCTAAGGATCAAATTGGTATATCAAAAATTATTTGATTTTAATTTACAAAGTAACATTATAATTAAAAAAGGTACCATCATTTTGTTAAAATATTGACACACTGAAATACTTAAAAAATGAGAGCCAGAAATACCAATATAGGTAAAGTTTTATGCAAAGAAGAATAGTATATATGGTAGGCAAATTAATTATGTAAAAAATAGGCTTTGGGTCAAGACTAAAAATGTGAAGACTTGGCAATAACTTAGGAAATAACTCAAGCAAATTTTACTGTGAATTTGTTTTTAGAGGTAGGGTTACTCTAATATATAACTAATTTTTGTATTATTCTATTTATTTTACTAACATATTATGTGCTACTATTTTTTTATAACCTATTTTCAAATTTCTAATTAATAATTAATGATTAAGAAAATGAATTTCTTTTAATGTGCAAAAAATATTTTAATGGAATAATTTTTTTATTTTTGATAAAGGTAACAAATAATAACAAATACAAGTAATAACTTGTAATAAAATTTTTAGATTCAATAAAAGCTAATATTTTCTAATTCTAAATATTTTATTTGAAATTTTATCCTTAGCTGCAATATTTTAAGTAAATATTTTCTTGACAGCACGTTGTCAACTTAATGTAACAATCCCATAAAAAGGAAGAATGCTACTGTTATTTAACCCTAGGAAACACCGTTTCCTGTTGGCCTTGACATATTTCCTGTGTCCTTATGTTTTCAAAGTGAAAACTGACCTGTTTTAGTTCATCTCAAATTCTTTCTAAACTCCTAAATATATCTCCTTCTGTGTATATATATACTACCAAATATGACTGCTTTTGAACTAATACATTTCTGTGTATGTATATAGATACTTCCAAACAAGCATGACTTTTAATGAACTCCTAATATTTTTATTGAACTTTTGTTTCATATTTTCTCAAGATATTTCCTTGTAAACTGTTTTTAATATTTTATTATTATTATTAAAGAATGCATATATGTATTTTGATATTTTGTGACAACCAGTACTTAATACAACAAAGCCTTTACAAAGCTTTCACATTTTACTTTTGACAATCTTTTTCTAAAAAAGTGAAACCGGTCAAGTGAATAAACATCTTTAAAACTGCATTTTCAAACCTTCTTTTATATATATTTCCACTCGTGCGGTACCTGACAATTTCACTTTACTATATATATATATATATGTGTGTGTGGTGTGTGTGGTGTGTGTGTGTGTGTGTGTCATTTTTCTACCTATTATTTACATTATATTATTTTTGCAATTTACTTAATCTTTACTTTTTTATTGTTATTTTAATTTTAACTTTTCTGTTATATGTCATTTTCTAGATGGTGTAATTTAATTATTTATTTTGAATTGATAAAAGGTGGGTTTTTTCTAATATTTTATATATATATATATATGTGTGTGTGTGTGTGTGTGTGTGTGTTGAATACGAAAAATTTAGTTATATTGACGTGTGTAAACGGTATTAATAAAACAAGGCAGCTCTCTAAAAAGCACCGTGTTAAAACGAATTTGGTTAAATATATCCAGTAATCAGATATTAATTATTGCAAGAAGAATAAGCACCGAATGTAATACACTTCATTTCGAAGAATTTGAAGAATTTGAAGAAATTCGGACTATAAGATAAAATGAAGGAGAATGGTGAAAATCACATATTTAATTGGTGATTACACAATACACTACCGCTGATCGTTTTTATTGTTCCAATATATTTAGATTCAGAAGAAAAGAATACAAAATACCAGTGAAATTGATATGTCCGAAAATATATGCTAACACAATGTTAGCATAATCCAACCCAAAATAAATTAAATTCAAACTAAACTAAGCAAATATCTCTAATAGATGAACGCATACAAAAAACTCGTTAAGAAGAAATAGAATATTCTAAGAGAAGCTAGTTTGGTATTTAATTGTAAGGCGGCGAGCTGGCAGAAACGTTAGCACGCTGGGCGAAATGCTTAGTAGTATTTCGTCTGCCGCTACGTTCTGAGTTCAAATTCCGTCGAGGTCAACTTTGCCTTTCATACTTTCGGAGTCGATAAATTAAGTACCAGTTACGCACTGGGGTCGATGTTATAGACTTAATCCGTTTGTCTGTCTTTGTTTGTCGCCTCTGTGTTTAGCCACTTGTGGGTGGTAAAGAAATAGGTATTTCGTCTGCCGTTACGTTCTGAGTTCAAATTCCGCCGAGGTCGACTTTGCCCTTCATCCTTACGGGGTCGATAAATTAAGTACCAGTTACGCACTGGGATCGATGTAATAGACTTAATCCTTTTGTCTGTCCTTGTTTGTCCCCTCTATATTCAGCCCCTTGTGGGTAGTAAAGAAATAGGTATTTCGTCTGCCGTTACGTTCTGAGTTCAAATTCCGTCGAGGTCAACTTTGCCTTTCATCCTTTCGGGGGTCGATAAATTAAGCACCAGTTACGCACTGGGGTCGATGTAATAGACTTAATCCGTTTGTCTGTCCTTGTTTGTCGCCTCTGTGTTTAGCCCCTTGTGGGTAGGAAAGAAATAGGTATTTCGTCTGCCGTTACGTTCTGACTTCAAATTCCGCCGAGGTAAACTTTGCCTTTCATCCTTTCGGGGTCGATAAATTAAGTACCAGTTACGCACTGGGGTCGATGTAATAGACTTAATCCTTTTGTCTGTCCTTGTTTGTCCTCTCTGTGTTTAGCCCCTTGAGGTTAGGAAAGAAATAGGTATTTCGTCTGCCGTTACGTTCTGAGTTCAAATTCCGCCGAGGTCGACTTTGTCTTTCATCCTTTCGGGGTCGATTAAGTAAGTACCAGTTACGCACTGGGGTCGATGTAATAGACTTAATCTTTTGTCTGTCCTGTTTGTCGCCTCTGTGTTTAGCCCCTTGTGGTGTAGGAAAGGAAAGAAATAAGTATTTCGTCTGCCGTTACGTTCTGAGTTCAAATTCCGCCGAGGTCGACTTTGTCTTTCATCCTTTCGGGGTCGATTAAGTAAGTACCAGTTACGCACTGGGGTCGATGTAATAGACTTAATCCTTTTGTCTGTCCTTGTTTGTCGCCTCTGTGTTTAGCCCCTTGTGGGTAGGAAAGAAATAAGTATTTCGTCTGCCGTTACGTTCTGAGTTCAAATTCCGCCGAGGTCGACTTTGTCTTTCATCCTTTCGGGGTCGATTAAGTAAGTACCAGTTACGCACTTGGGTCGATGTAATAGACTCAATCCTTTTGTCTGTCCTTGTTTGTCGCCTCTGTGTTTAGCCCCTTGTGGGTAGTAAAGAAATAGGTATTTCGTCTGCCGTTACGTTCTGAGTTCAAATTCCGCCGAGGTCGACTTTGCCTTTCATCCTTTCGGGGTCGATAAATTAAGTACCAGTTATGCACTGGGGTTGATGTAATCAACTTAATCCGTTTGTCTGTCCTTGTTTGTCGCCTCTGTGTTTAGCCCCTTGTGGGTAATAAAGAAATAGGTATTTAATTTCCGATGACGTCAATAGATAACGAGTGAATAAAATCGAAACGTTGAAACACTACGTCACGACAATTAGTTATGTGGCTGTTAAATATGTGAAGATTATTCTTTGGCAACGAACAGAAGGAGGAACCAGGAGAGGAAGGAGGAACAAGGAGAGGAAGGAGGAAGGCAACCTATATTGATAACTTGGTGGAGGAGAATGGTATGGAAGGGGTGGAGGAGCTGAGGACCATTATGGAAGATCGAGATAAATGGGAAAAAACGTGTGGAAACGATTTTGGGGTGTCCTGTGGGACGACCTAGATGAAATGAAGTATAATAAAAGGAATTTTGCATTAATCTGATGGGTTACTCTATACTGTTATTATGTATTATATATTATATATATATAGTATATATATATATATATATATATATATATATATATATATATATAAATGTATATATATACCGGAGTAAGCACATAAATGTGAAACAAGGTGGAAAGAAGAGTACTCAAATACCAGGGGTACAGTGATATGCTTTATTTAAAAGCAGCAGAAATTCAACAAAACCTTTTACTCTGAGTTTCACGTTCCCGTTCGTCGGACAGTCTTTGTGTTAAATAGAACCGATATGCACGGTTCTATTTTAACAAAAACTGTCCACGAACGGGAACGTGAACTCCGAGTAATAGGTTTTGTTGAATTTCTGCTGCTTTAAATAAAGTATATGTATATATATATATATATATATATAATATAATGTGTGGTGTGTGGTGTGTGTGTGTGTGTGTGTATATATATGTGTGTGTGTGTGTGTTTATGTATATGTGTGTGTTTTGTGTGACTATGTGTGTGAGTGTATGTGTGTGTGTGGTGCTCAGTTCTTTATCCAGGATTAGGTCCTAAAGAATTCGCAGATTAAGCTCAAATTCATTTGAGCCCTATCACGTGATTTCTATAGCGAGCATATCTAGCTGTCATCTATAGCTTTTATATATTCTTCTACTTATTTCAGTCACCTGACTGCGGCCATGCTGGAGCACTGCCTTTAGTCGAAAACGTGTTATGGTAGTTCTTTTTTCCCCCCACCTCGAAGTACCAGATACTGAAACTCTCGTCTGTCCCACATTGTTCCCCCACCGCCCGTCTTATGTCCTGCACTCTTTCGATTCTGAAACAAACTCATTCCGCTCAACTGGGTTTCTCCTCCTTCACTGTCTCTTAAACGAAATGGCTTCTCGTTTTGTTTGGGGCTTTCTTATAAAATATATATATAGGCGCAGGAGTGGCTGTGTGGTAAATAGCTTGCTTAACAACCACATGGTTCCGGGTTCCGTCCCACTGCGTGGCACCTTGGGCAAGTGTCTTCTACTATAGCCTCGGGCCGACCAAAGCCTTGTGAGTGGATTTGGTAGACGGAAACTGAAAGAAGCCCGTCGTATATATGTATATATGTGTTTGCGAGTGTGTGTTTGTGTGTCTGTGTTTGTCCCCCTAGCATTGCTTGACAACCGATGCTGGTGTGTTTACGTCCCCGTCACCTTAGCGGTTCGGCAAAAGAACGATAGAATAAGTACTGGGCTTACAAAAGAATAAGTCACGGGGTCGAGTTGCTCGATTAAAGGCGGTGCTCCAGCATGGCCGCAGTCAAATGACTGAAACAAGTAAAAGAGTAAAGAGTATATATGTATTCCGTTGCGATCCAATGAATTACTAGATCTTTCATTAAATGGCGGAGTATTTCGCGGCCATACGTACCCTTATACGTAATTCTCAGCGGGTATCAGAAGCGGGAAGGGTGTGACAAGAGTGTACTTTTGAATAGAAGATGAAACCCAGCCAAGAGGATTCTGTACAGTCTCCCTCGAATCTGATTTTCTCGCAAGATACAGATCCATTTCAGACAATAGAAAAAGGACACGTGCCTACATTGCCGCGGTTTGTGATCGAACCGGGGATCAACTGATTGAGAAGTGAACCTCTTAATCATTCGGCCATGTACAATTACATCACGCTTGCTCTATTTCTCTCACTCTTCTGCTTCATATGTGTGTGTATGTATATGTATATGTATATATATATATATATATTTATGTGTGTGTGGACATGTGTATCACACACACACACCACACACACACACATACTTATACACACACACGCAAACACGCGCGTACACATATATACGTGTGTTTTTGTGTGATACAAATGTCCACACACATAAAGACAGTTATCGCTCAACAAATGGTCATATAGGGTTGAAACTATTTTCCATCTGATATTGTTTTGACTCCGTGATATATGGATGTGTCTGTGTCTCTTCATCACTATTTCACACTCTCTCCCTCTCTCACTCTCTCTCTCTCTCTATCATATATATATATATATATATGTGTGTGTGTGTGTGTGTGTGTGTGTGTGTGTGTAGGTTGTGCATTTGTGTACTCTATATTTCATATAAGTGTATATACATTATATATATCTTATATATATATAGCTACACACGCATATATATATTTTTATATATATATTATATATGTTATTAATTATATATAATATATATATATATATATACATATATATATATACTTATATATATATGTATATATTATGTATATATATATTTAATAGATACTTATATACACACACTCACTCATATATATACAAATACAATTATATATATATATATATATATATATTACATTGCACATCTACGTATACATATAAGCATGTTCATATATACATACATATACGTACGCTTATATACGGGTATGTAGTACCTGTGTATATATGTGTGTCTGCATATACGAGGAGATATATGTACACAAACACACGCACACACACATATACACATATATATACACGTACATGCACACATGCATAAATACATAAATACG
>NW_021824998.1:5000-10000 GCF_006345805.1 Octopus sinensis | reverse complement strand
AGGTTTTATTTTCTAGTTAAGGAGATTAAATCAGGGTTCAACTATAAGAGGACTGGGTATATTCGCGGGTATATTTGTGTGTGTGTGTATGTGTATGTGTGTGCATGTATATATTTATATATATATACAGAGAGAGAGAGAGAGAGAGAGAGGGAGAGAAAGAGAGAGAAAGAGAATGAGAGTGTGTGTGAGAAAGAGAGAGATAACATGTGAGTGAGAGAGAGAGAGAGAGAGGAGAGAAAGAGAGAGAGTGTATTTGTATCTTTATAATATGTGGAGAGACAAAAAGAGGACAGAGAGAGAGAGAAAGCGTGACAGATATGCAAATATGAAGCGCGTGGGCGTAGGTGTGAATCTTTTAATAGATGAGAGATAAAGAGAGGGGGAGAGAGAAAGAAAGAGAGAGACAGTGGGGTGGGTAGACACATAGAGGGGAGAGACGGAGATGCTGTAGAAAAAAAAGGTAGAGTGAATGAGGTACAGCAAATTAGATAGAATGCTGAATATATTGTGAAGTGGCAGGCTGGGTGGGTAGATGGATGGATGGATGGATGCATGCATGAATGGATGGAGGGTGGATGGATGGATTGATGGATGGATGGATGGATGGATGGATGCATGCATGCATGAATGGATGGAGGGTGGATGGATGGATGGATTGATGGATGGATGGATGGATGGATGGATGCATGCTGCATGAATGGATGGAGGGTGGAATGGATGAGTGGATGATGGATGGATGCATGCATGCATGGATGCATGGATGGATGGAGGTTGGATGGATGGATGGATTGGTGGATGGATTGATTGGATGGATGGATTGGATCTGGATGGATGGATGGAGGGTGGATGGATTGATGGATGATGGATGGAATGGGATGGATGGATGCATGCATGCATGCTGGATGGATGGAGGGGTCTTGATGGATGTGGATGGATTTGATGGATGGGTGGATGGGGTGGGTGGATGGATGGATGGGTGGATTATGGATGATATATGGATGGATGGATGGATGGGGGATGGATGGATGGATGTGGTGGGATGGATGGATGGGTGGATGTGGGTGGGTGGTGTGGGGACGGATGGATGGATGGGTGGTGTTTCTGAGTGGGATGATTGGATGGATTGGTTTGGACGGAATGGTGGGTGGATGGATGGATGGATGGATGGGTGGAGGGTGGGTAGGTGGTGGGTGGGATTGATGGCTTAATGGATGGGTGGATGGGTCTTGATGGATTTGGATTGATGTATGGAATTGGGATGGATGGATGGAATTTGATTGGTGGATGGATGGATGGATTGGAGGGTGGAAGGTATGGATGGATTGATGTGTGGATGGATGGATGGTGGGTGGATGGATGGATGTTGGATGGATGGATGGACTGATGGGTGGAAGGATGGATGGGATGCTTGTGGATGCATGGATGGAGACTGGTGGATGGATGACGGAATGGATGGACGGATGATGGGTTTTTATGGGTGGATGTGGATGGGTGGGTGGATGGATGGATGGACGGATGGATGGGTGATGGATGGATGGATGGATGGGTTGGATGGGTGGATGGATTGATGGAGTATGGATGGTAGATGGATGGTGGGATGGGTGAATGGATTATGGTGGATGGAAGGTGTGGATGGATGGATGGGTGGAAGGATAGATAGATGGATGGGTGGGTGGGTGGATGGATTGATGGGTGAATGGATGGATGGATGGGTGGATGGATGGATGGGTGGATGGATGGATGGACGGATGGGTGGATGGATGGATGGGTGGATGGATGGGTGGATGGATGGATGGGTGGGTGGATGGAAAGATGGATGGGTGGGTGGGTGGGTGGGTGGATGGATGGATGGATGGATGGGTGGATGGGTGGATGGATTGATGGATGTATGGATGGATAGAAGGATGGGTGGATGGGTGGATGGATTGATGGGTGGATGGATGGATGGTGGAGTAGATGGATGGGTGGATGGATGGGTGGATGGATGGATGGGTGGGTGGATGGGTGGATGCATTGATGGATGAATGGATGGATAGATGGATGGGTGGTTGGGTGGATGGATTGATGGGTGAATGGATGGATGGGTGGGTGGATGGATGGGTGGATGGATGGGTAGATGGATGGATGGGTGGGTAGATGGATGGGTGGGTGGATGGGTGGATGGATTGATGGATGTATGGATGGATAGATGGATGGGTGGATGGGTGGATGGATTGATGGGTGGATGGATGGATGGGTGGGTGGATGGATGAGTGGATGGATGGGTGGATGGATGGATGGGTGGGTGGATGGATGGATGGATGGATTGAAGGATGGAAGTATGGATGGATGGATGGGTGGATGGATGGATGGGTGGATGGGTGGATGGATTGATGGGTGGATGGATGGACGGATGGATGGACGGGTGGATGGATAGATGGATGGAAGTATGGATGGATGGATGGATGGAAGTATGGATGGATGGATGGATTGAAGGATGGAAGTATGGATGGATGGATGGGTGGATGGATGGATGGATGGATGGATGGATGGGTGGATGGATGGATGGATGGATGGATAGATTGATGGGTGGATGGATGGATGGATGGATGGATGGATTGATGATGGATGGATGGATGGGGTGAAAGGATGGATGGATGGATGGATGTTGATTGATGGATGATGGATGGATGATGAATGGGTGGATGGTGGATGGATGGATGGGTGGTATGGATGGATGGATGGTATGTGATGGATGGTGAATGAATGGACTGGGTGGCATGATGGCGAGCTGGCAAAACGTTAGCACGCCGGGCGAAATACTTTGCGGTAGTTCGTCTGCCGTTACGTTCTGAGTTCAAATTCCTGCCGAGGTCGACTTTGCCTTTCATCCTTTCGGGGTCGATAAATTAATACCAGTTACGCACTGGGGTCGATATAATCGACTTAATTCGTTTGTCTGTCTTTGTTTGTCCCCTCTGTGTTTAGCCCCTTGTGGGTAATAAAGAAATAGGATGGATGGATGGATGGATGGATGGATGGATAGGATGGATAGATGAATGGATGGATGGATTGATGGGTGGATGGATGGATGGATGGATGGGTGAATGGATGGATGGATGGATTGATGGATGGAAGGATGGATGAATGGATGGGTGGATGGGTGGATGGATGAATGGGTGGTTGGATGGATGGATTGATGGGTGGATGGATTGATGGATTGATGGATAGGTGGGTGGATGGATGGATGGATGGGTGGATGGATGGATGTGTGGATGGTTGGGTGGATGGATTGATGGGTGGGTGGGTGGATGGATGGATGGTTGGATGGATGGGTGGATGGATGGATGGGTGGATGGATGGATGGATGTGTGGATGGGTGGGCGGATGGTTGGATGGGTGGATCGATGGATGGATGGGTGGATGGGTGGTTGGATGGATGGATGGGTGGATCGGTGGATGGATAGTTGGATGGGTGGATAGATGGATGTGTGGATGGATGGATGGTTGGGTGCATGGATGGATGGATGGTTGGATGGGCGAATGGATTGGTGGATGGTTGGATGGTTGGCTGGATGGGTGGATGGATTGATGGGTGGATGGATGGATGGGTTGGTGTGGATGATTGGTGGGTGGGTGGTTATGGGTGGATGGGATGATGGATGTATGGATGGATAATGGATGGGGTGGATGGATGGGGTGGATGGATTGATGGATTGTGTTGATGATGTGATTGGGCGTGGGTGGTATTGGATTGGTGGGGGGATGTGGTGTGGATGGGTGGATGATCTGATTGGTGGGATTTGGATAGGCTGGATGGTATGGTATGGATGGCTTGGTTCTGGATGGATGGGGTGGATGGTGATGGATGGGTTGGTGGGTGGTGGACTGGGTTGTGTGGGATGGATGGGTTTGGATTTGGATGGATGGGTTCTTGATGGTGGGATGGATGTGATGGATGGGGATTTTGTGGATTGGATGGATGGATGGGTGATGGATGATGATTGGTTTTTGGATTTGTGGTTTGATTGGATGGATGGATTGATGGGGTGGATGGATGGATGGATGGTTGGATGGTTGGATTGATGGTGGATGGGTGGATGGATTGGATGATATGGATTGGATATGGATGGATGGATTGGCGTATGGGTTGATGGATGGATGGATGGATGGGTGGATGGTGAATGGAAATGGATGGATGGATGGATGGGTGGATGGATGGATGGATGGTCGGGTGGATGGATGGATGGATGGATGGATGGAGTGGTGGATGGATGCATGGATGGATGGATGGATCAATGGGTGGATGGATGGATGGATGTGTGGGTGGATGGATGGATGGATGGGTGGATGGATAGTTGAAAGTATGTATGCATGTATGTATGCATGGATGGTTGGTTGGATTGGGGTTCATTGGTTTTGAAGATATCGGATTCTTTTTAAATATAGCGATAAAGGGCTCGACTAGAATTGGCAGGTCATGCAGGCTAAAGCTCGCGCCTTTTCAACCGAGTGGATTTTTGTGGTTCAGTCCCACCACGAAGCACCTTTAGCAAGCGTCTTTTGCAATTGCCTCGGGTCGATTGATGCATTGTGAATGAATTCGGTAGACCGAGATTGCCTGTGTATGTTGTGGTGTGTGTCAGTCTGTCTGTCGCTTTCTCTCTCTCTCCCCCCCCTCCTCCTCCCTCTTTTTCTTTCATTGTGGGTTGTATGTATGTCTATATATATATATATCTCTATATATATCTATATATATATATATATATATATATATATATATATATATATAATATATATATATATATATATATATATATATAAATTATTGTTGTATTTAGGAAGGGTCATTTTGCCAGTTTAGCCAATAAAAACACACGCACTATATTTTGGTGTTACTTTCCTTCAGTGTTATTTATTTTTTACATTAGTCTTAATATTAATGGCCGAAATAAGATTAAGATAAATGTAAAAAATAAATAATACTGAAGCAAAGTAACACCAAATATATTGTGCGT
>NW_021824997.1:10000-16912 GCF_006345805.1 Octopus sinensis | reverse complement strand
AAAACCGTCTTTACTTACTCTTTGCGACTGAATTCCCAAGTGTAACCAACGGCGATTATAGATATTATCCAACCACCTCATTCTTGATCTACCTCTAGACCTCCTGCCGGTTGGTTCGGTTTGAACAATCCGTTTTGAGATTCTTTCCTGCCACATTTTAATCGTATATCCGTAGTATCGGAGCTGTGACCTCTGAACTCGGAGAAGCACCATATCGCCTTGGCGAGACTCTCTGATGTCCGAGCTACGCATTATTATTTCGAACAGGATTAACATGTTTCACCCCTAAAAGTTTCATTACTGTTTATTTTTATTTTTATTTGATAGAGTTCGTGTGTCTATCTTATTCTCTTATTCTCTTATTCTCTACGAACTTTGGATGGTTTCGTCGACTGTTACTATTTGGGGGAGTGTTTTTCATTGCAGTAGAAAAAGAACAGACTCGGAAATAAGTGCACACCCTAAATGAATACTATATGTTTAAAAAGAGGGCTTTTTTCTCTACCTCCATGTAACGTTGTTTAGCCATCTTTCAAGCTTCACGATGCAACTGTGAAGAAAGTGAATTCCAGCCATGGCCATTCAGTCATTTTGTAGATAATGTTGCAATTAATTACCCGTATGAATAAAAATATGAAATAGAAGGCGTATTAGAACAGCAGAAAAATTTGCTTTTTAGTGATGTATTTACATTATGTATGATACACATATAGCTTTTTGAGTCCAATGCTGCTTGAGTGGCATAAAACGGATTTTTATTGAGCTGATGGCTTAATTGCAACATCAGTGATACTCCAATCACTATTTTCCTATATCGGTTGCGATGGGAATCGAGTTAGCCTTCTGTTGGCTTTGACCACTGACACTGCTCCATGTGGCAGAAAAACATTGCAGGAAATGCATGAACATGTGGCTTATCGGAAATGAAAAAAAAAAAAAGCTCTGTGTCTCGCATTTCGTAGAATTAAGTTTACAAAATGATTATATAGCAGTGTGTGTGCGTTGGGGGGGGGGGGGGAGAAGATTTGCTTGGTCAATATTTGAATATTTCTCACAAACGCTTGTGGTTTTATTGGTATTAGCGACGTCTCGCCTCACAAGCTTCCATTTCATAACATTCATGTGTACGGGGTGGTGGTGTACGAGTACAAATGCTAGTGCGTATATCTTTGCTTGTGTGGAGTTGAGTCTGTGTGTGTGTGTGTGTAGGTATGTGGTGCTTGTGTGTGTGTGGTGGTGGTGGGGAGGATTAAAGGGAGAGAAAGACAGAGACGTAAAGGTGTCTCGGTTTAAAAATGAAAACAAAACAGTGAGATACACTTTTCGTTCATATTTACCTGAAAATATAACATTGTAAATATTGCATTCACAGACACACACACACCCGCAGGCACACACACACACAGGCACACACAGATACGTACATAAGTACATACATGCATATATGTGTATGTATGTATGTATGTTGTATATATATATAGATAGATAGATCCATACATAATATGTTTAAAAATATATATATATATGTGTGTGTGTGTATACACATATATGTATGTGTGTATATATATATGTATATATATATATATATATATATATATTATATATATTATATATATGCATACATATATATATATATATTTATGCATGTATATATATATATATATATATATATATTACGTGTATACCTATGCATATCAGACACGCACGCACCCACACCAAAACACCACACACTTACATTGAATGAAATTCTTGCCACATTGAACAGGAAGTAGTAAAGCGATGGTATGTTCTGTTTGTTGGATTAAGGGCGAGAATTTCAACAGGAAATGTGTCCATAGCAAGCCTATTGACACAACAGACCTCCCCGCGTCTTACGTCGTCAATATCTGTCTCTCTATACTGCAATCTAACACTCATACACCCTTATACAATCACCGTCTGACGACAGCGACTGCGCACGCGCGCGTCTTTTTTTTTTTTTTTGCCTCTGCATGTCACCGTTTGTGTTTGTATATTGTTGTTGTTGTGGTTATTGTTATTTTGCCAACGATTCTTTTCTCGCTAGAACCAAAAAATGCTTTCTCTATGGACGTATTCATATAGGATATGGTCATACGTGTGCGTCTGTCTGAACGTACATCCATATCTATATCTGCGTCTATATCTATCTGTGTGTGTGTGTGTATGTGTGTGTGCGTGTGTACATGTGTATATACACACGCATATATACATAAATACATATACAGGAATGCATAGCCCTTTTGCGTCGGGCCACGGGCACGGTAACACCGTTGATTTCGTCTGCCACAAGGCTTAATTCTCACTCAATACGCCAGCTGAGTTCAATTCGTTTCTGGTCGAAAGACGCCTGTTGCTGTGTCCTGTTATTATTATTGTTTCTTTGCATTTATATTCGTATTATTATTATTTTTTATATATATTTATATTCGTGTAGCATCGTCCGTTTTTCTGTCCTTGTTTCGTACACATTCGATCCATTTCCCGAGAAATCTAATGCTGTTAGCTTAGTTTTTCCTTGGGGCTGGCCGGATTGGAGCAATCACAAGATTAATCAGCCGAAATTGCGAGGATGATCCGGTACTTGACTGAAGATTAAAGGCTTCGAATGACCCGTCCGTGTTTTTTGTATAGTCTATTTGGATGTTTTGCGTTCTTGTCCCATTTTGTATTATATATATATATAATCATAATTAAGGTATCTAAGAGATACCAGCATGCTAGATATAGCAGTCAAAACTTGACTCTAAAACCACATTAAATGTTCATACAGCACCAGGTGCTGTATGAACATCTCAAGTGGTTTTAGAGTAAAGTTTTGGCAGCTATATCTAGCATGCTGCTATCTCTTAGATACCTTAATTATAATTATAATAATAATTATTACCTAAGAGGGTTATATTCCCATGCTAGCCACCTGATATGATCAGTAACTTGAATAATGATCTTATCCTTATTATATATATGTGTGTGTGTGTGTGTGTGTGTGTGTGTGTGTGTGTGTGTGTGTATGTGTATAGACGTAGGCGTGGCTGTGTGGTAAGAAAGTCCCACTGTGTGGCACCTTGGGTAAGTATCTTCTGCTATAGCCTCGAGCCAGCCAAAGCATTCTGAGTGGATTTGGTAGATGGAAACTGTAAGAAACCCGTTGTATATATATGTATATATTTGTGTGTCAGTGTTTGTCTCCCCTCCACCGTCGCTTGACAACAGATGCTCGTGTGTTTCTGTACCCATAACCTAGCTGTTCGGCAAAAGGAACCGACAGAATAAGTACTGGGATTGCAAAGAATAAGTTCTGAGGTCGATTTGTTCGACTAAAGGCGGTGCTCCAGCATGGTCTACTCACAGATCATTCATTGAATTAAAAACAGAATATATATATATATACATATATGCACACATATATACATGTACATTTATATATGTATGTACATCAATATACTTTACGTTTGTGTACATGTGTGTTTCTTTGTCTCTATGTGTGTATGTGTGTGTGCGTATAAATATGTGTGTGTGTGTGTGTGTGTGTGTGTATTTATTTATACCTTTTATATTTTCCTCCGGCCATACATTGGACAGCGACCACCTTGAAGGGTTTAGTCGAACAGATCGACTCCCCACCCCTCAGTATTCACTTTTAAGCATTTTTCCTATCGGTCCGCCAACTTACAAGAACATTACACACACACACACACACACACACACACACACACACACACTGGCATGTATAAATATATGATGTGCTTCTACGCAGTTTCCGTCTACCAAATTCACTCGCAAGGCATTGGTCGTTTCGGGGCTTTAATGGAACACAATTGTCTAATATGTTGCGCTGTAGGACTGATGTGATTCTCACATAACTCAAACGCTTTCATGCGTATACACGCGTGCACACACGCACACACACAGACACACACACACACACACACACACACTCACACTCACACACTATAAGATACAGAAGTAAAAAATAGATAGATAGATACAAATATAGATAGATAGATAGGTAAATAGATAGATAGATAGATAGATAGATAGATAGATAGATAGATAGATAGATAGATAGATAGATAGATAGATAGATAGATATGTTTCTTTATTAGCCATACAGGCAGGGCTGCACACAGACGGGACAGATTACAGAGCAGAGCTTTTCTTTTTGGGGGAGAGAAAAAAGTGGTGGGGTAGGTTTTCGATCAAAAGGGATCGTAAAAGGGAAAGAAAGAAAATAAGGGAAGAAAAAAAGATCAATAGGGATCGTGTATCTATATGCATAGATAGATAGATAGATAGATAGATAGATAGATAGATAGATAGATAGATAAATAAATAGATAGATGGATAGATAGATAGATAGATAGATAGATAGATACATACATAATACATACATACATACATACATACATACATACATACATAGTGAGGGAGAGAAGGAGAGAGAGAGAAGGGAAAAGATAGAAATAAACAAGAGGAAACGTGTAGATCTAGAGAGACAGACAAACAAACAGAAGGACAGACAGAGTGATGCCAAGTCTTGTAACGGTGAAGATTTTTACCAATTCTGTGAATGAATGATCTGTGAGTAGAAGCTAAAGACATTTTGCGGCGTGCGTGCTGTTGCATAAATTTCATAGACATGTTCGTCCACATATAACTCATGTAGCACGCTTAGGCGTGCGCATACACACCATCTCACACACACATGCACAAAGAAACACGTGCATACGCAATGAAAGACAACGCATGCGTACACAATGCAATACGTACATAGGCAAAGAAACACACACACACACACACACACACACAGACACACGCGCGCGCGCATACACAGACACACGCAAATTGATACACAACACACACACACAGAGGCACGCACACCTAGACACACACGCATACACAGACACGCGCAAAGTCATACACAAACACACACACATACATACACACTTATGCACACACTCGCGCACGAATTCATGGCGATTTGTGGCCTAATGGTTAGTGTTCAGCCAACGACCAATTCCTGGACTGGGGGGTCCCTTTATGTACTTGACCATAGCCCTTCCTGTCACATTGCTCCCTATACAAGAGAAAATGCGTCCCAAACGTGTGCTGGTGTCGCTTTCTGTGCACCTCTCCCTTCTCCCTCAAGCGTCGTCAAGTCCTGGTTGAACCGCTAAGTCAAAAAGTGGAAAAGTTAAGAGGATGTCTACGTGTGCTTGTTACTACAGAGAGACCAAAGAAAACACGATACATGTTAGTAAGCCACACTCGTTCACGGATGCCATCTTGCTCTGGGGTGGAAGCACTCCGTCGGTTACGACGACGAGGGTTCCGGTTGATCCGAATCAACGGAACAGCCTGCTCGTGAAATTAACGTGTAAGTGGCTGAACACTCCACAGACACGCGTACCCTTAACGTAGTTCTCAGGGAGATTCAGCGTGACACAGAGAGTGACAAGGCCGGCCCTTTGAAATACAGGTACAACAGAAACAGGAAGTAAGGGTGAGAGAAAGTTGTGGTGAAAGAGTACAGCAGGGATCACCACCATCCCCTGCCGGAGCCTCGTGGAGCTTTAGGTGTTTTCGCTCAATAAACACTCACAACGCCCGGTCTGGGAATCGAAACCGCAATCCTATGACCGCGAGTCCGCTGCCCTAACCACTGGGCCATTGCACACACGCACACATACGTTCAGATATATTACCATTGCTATGGCAAATTATATGTTCAAATATCGTCATGAAATGACAAAAAGTTCAGCCAATTTACAAAGACAAAGGAAATTTACTGTGAGAACAGATAGTGTTTAGCCGGGAGTTAATCGATATCACACACTCAGATGCTTGATAGTTGTGCTCTAGCATGGCCACAAGCAAGTCACTGAAATCAATAAAAAATGTAGATATATTTTCTTTCCTGCACACCCGTATATTCATCTATATATGTATATGTGTGTGTATGTATGTGTGTGTGTGCGTATATAAATAATATATATGTGTATATATGTATGTATATATATATATATATATATATATATTATATATATATATATATATATATATATATATATATATATATATATATACACATATATATGCATATATGGGTACAAGACGTCACCAACTGTATAAACAACATAAAGTACGAAAACAAGCGAGTTAAATACGCAAACAACGAGAGAAAAAATAGAAAACAGGACAAGTAACACAAAGAACGACCCTTTATCAGTTGTCGCCTTTTTTTCTACTCCTCATCTCGAGCATTATGTATGTACGCTATTGAATGGTGTTGTACACCGCTAGTCACAATGCGCTTTCTTGCATTGCTGTAGCTTAGAAATCACTTAATTCCGCTCGCTTGGTGAGCAGGCTAATATTTTACTGTCCGAAACGCACCAATCCAATGCAGGGTCACCTTTTTACGGCTGGGTGGGCTGGAGCAGCGCTAAATGAAGTGGCTCGGGTATCAGAAGCACGATTTTGCGACCGAAAGTACAACACCATAAGCTCCGAGTTCTCTCTGTCTGTCTGTCTGTCTCTCTCTCTTTCTCACACACGTACACACACACTCATATATACATGCATACACATCCATAGATACACACACACACACACACGCAAACATATCAGTTGCGATGTATTTCCCTTGTTCATTATCAACTTTTCTTCATTATTCATACACTAATATATTACCTAGTCGACATTTAACGATGGAGGAAGGCTCCGAGCTGGCAGAATCGATTGCACGTCGGGCCAAATGCTCAGTAGTATTTCGTGTGTTTTTATGATCTTAGTTCAAATTTTGCCGAGGTGACTGTCTTTCAGCCTTCCGTAGTCGATGGGGGTCGATGTAACTGACTTACCCTTGCCCGGAAATTACTGGTTCTGTGCTTA
>NW_021824997.1:0-5000 GCF_006345805.1 Octopus sinensis | reverse complement strand
CCCGGAGCCCTAACGACGCTGCTTTAATGTACTTAGAGAGAGATTTATTAATATGATTTGTCAGGGAGATTTTTTTTCCTTTTCAAAATCCATTGCATGTCTCCTTAAAGTCTCACTGCTACTCACTTCTGATACGCGTGTTTATAGATTTGCCATCATTGCCTTGAACTAACGCTATAAATAATTACTGACAATGTGGGTCTGTATTACTTTCAATGCAAAAAGTAATCAAGTTCGAATCTCTAACCAGCAGCCCTAATAGTTAGTACACCATATTAATTGTATTGTCTTCAGTTTTCCCACGATGCCCGACATCTTTTCATAAAACACCTGGAAAGTCGTAGTTCCCTGAATAGCAACGTTTATTATGCGTACAATATGCTTTCCCTTCTCTGACGTCTGCTCCTTTGTCGCTTTTTCTTTTTTTTTTATTGTCGTCTGCGTGCTTCATTTTTTTGTTTTCTTTCTTTATCGTCCGCTCATGGCATGACTTTTGCGTTGTCAAACTGACTGACTTAGTTGTTAACTCTCCTCCGAAGCAGCTTGTTGCTGCCAGTGAGCTTCTCATTGCCGATCTTGTTGTTATTGTTGCTGCTGTTGTTGTTGTTTGACTCCAGATTAGCCCTGATGAAGCAGAACTACGATCACAGACGATCCAGCTTTGACTAGACGGCCCTTTTGTATATCCCAAACTACACTGTCTAATGACAGTTGTATGTGATCTGAGGGAGGATTTGCCTGCTATTTCTAGCCAGTCGAACAACTACGTAGAGGCTTTCTCGTTGTTTCAAACTTCGATGTAAGCTGAAGCGTGGTTGATTGGTGACTGGGACTATCAATGCTCAATGATTGCCGAAATGGTTGTTCTTGTTCTCTCACGTTTTATATATCAGAGACTGCGTTCTTTTAAGGTGGTCGTGTGTATATTAAGGCGGAGGAGTATATTGCTTCTATTTCTAAACAGCTCAGCGACCTGTGGTTTGGTTGTTGATTTTGGTGGACTTGGAGAAGGTTGTTGTTTATTCCCATGGCCACCCCTTTCAAGCATACCAATGATCAAAGGTATAATACACGTGACCATCGCATTCAGTCAAAGGTAGTAGATCTTGAGTTTTTAACATTTTATGGAAGAATATATTTCCTTCCATAAAACCTCGTCAATCCAACATTTTGAGGTGACACCAGCTGTGGAAACCATTCTATTGGCAGTAATTATTGATGGGTATCGTTAAGAAAATCTATTCTGGTACACGGTATAGGGTGGAGATGCATGGCTTAGTGTACTTGACACACGATCGTAAGGTCGTGAGTTCAATTCCCAGCAGGCGGCGGTGTCCTTGAACAAGGCACTTTATTTCATGTTGCTCCAGTTCACTCAACTGGCAAGAATGAGTTGTGCCTGTATTTCAGAGGGGGCCAGCCTTGTTACATTCGGTTTCACGTTGAATCTCCCTGAGAACTACGTTAAGGCTACGCATGTCTATGGAATACTCAGCCAATTGCACGGTAATTTCACGAGAAGGCTCTTCCGTTGATCGGATCAGCTGGTGACCCCAGTTAAATCTTCAAATCAGTCAGATTTCTGCTTTGAACAAATTATTTTTCCCCTTCCACCCAACCATGAAGACTGTAAAAGGCTCTACACGATAATCTTCTTCTCACTGAGGGAATTAAAAGGAATTTTACGCGAGATTTGGTTTCCATCTATTTCTAGTTGTTCGAGTGACTTTGTCTAGGTTCCTCCGTTGGTTCGTGGTTCGGGTGTAAGTACTGTCACCAAGTACCTTGGTGTTGTTTCGCTTCTGGTCGTGATTATTAGTGGTTGATGATGATTGATAAATATCGATGGTGACTGGAGGGGGTTGGTGATGGCTAGTGATTACTGGTGCTTGACGATAGCTGGGGATCCTGTTGATTGGCGGTGGTTGGTAACTGCTGGAGTTTGGTGGTGAGTGATGGTGGTTGATGGTTGGTGACTGATGGATGTTGATGATAATTTGTTCCAATTGGTGATGGTTGGTGATTCGTGGTGCTTGATGGTGCCTAGTGATTGATGGTGGCGGTGAATGTTAATGGTGGTGATTGGTGATGTTTGATGAGGATTGGTGATTGGTCGTCAGTGATTAAAAGTAATGTTGGTGAAGTGAGAATGGTTGTAGTGAATGGTGGTGTGTAGCAAGTATTATTTTCGGTAAGGATAAAGAAATGATAATTGTAAGGGAAGAAATGTGAACGAAATTGTAAAAGTGATGTTGTGGAGTGGCCCAGGATGAATAGAGTTTTGGAAGACAACCTAAATGTATGGGAAGTTAGAAGGAAGTGGGGGTAATTGCTGTGGTGATGATGCGATAATAGCTTTGTTGTTGTTGTTGTTGTTGGTGGTGGTGGTTTTGGTGGTGAATGTGGTGGTGGTGGTTGGTGGTGTGTGGTGGTTGTTGTGGTGGTGTGGTGTGGTGGTTGGGGTGGGTGGTGGTGTGGTGGTGGTTGTGTTGTGGTGGTATTGTGGTGGGGGTGATTGGTAGTGGTGGGGTGTTTGTTGTGTTTGTGGGTGTGGTGGTGTGGTGGTGGTGGTTGGTGGTGGTGGCGGTGGGGTGTGGTGATGATGGTGATGTCGTTTTGGCGTTGGCAGCGGTAGCGCCGATTGGTAATAGCTAATGAAGACACAAGAATAGTGATAATGATAGCGGTGGAGATAGAAGCTTCTGGGTTGTCTATTTTTGAAGACCAACCGAAATATGGTTGGTAGGTGGAGTCATGGCAGTTTTAGTGGTGGTGGTGGTGGTGGAGAAGAGAATGTTAAAAGCAATATTACCTCTGCTCATAAAATAAATATCAAACCCTTGCAGGTGAGAGCTGCAAAGTTTCTCGGCTCCTGTTTACAAATAGCTGAAGTGAGCTAGCGAGAGTTCAGCACTGGTGATGCAGCATAACCCATTCATCATTTGAGCAATAATCTCAAGATGGATGGTTTGTATTATAACCAGACTATTATGACTCTAACCTGGAGCTGATTCAACCGGAAGATGTCATAGTAATACAAATACGACTTGAATTTTTATTCTCCACATATTTTTGGTCTCTCACTGTTTCCATAGTATCACATTTGATGCAATTGCAGTGTATTTCATTGTCTGTTTGTTTCCATATATATATATATATAAATATATCTTTTGCATCTCTTCCAGTAATATGCTCTTATCAGATCGACATCCAGCATCAATCAGCGAGTATCTAATTCCTGGTTTTGTGAATCTCTGACGACAATGTCAGAGCGATTAGCTTTCATCTGTTCTGCCTTGCATCTATTTACATAACCCTATTAAAATGCCGTTGATTTTTTTTTTTGCTCTTCTCTAAAACTGCTTCTGATCCAGACTTGCACTATTTCTGTTCTGGGCATTTTTCTTATTTTACCATAAATACCAATAAAATACTACTACAACTTCTTCTACTACTACTACCGCTGCAACTATCATTAAGGCTTTTGTCCTTGTTGTTGTCGTCATTTTTGTTTCTGTTGTTGTTATTACCAACTTCATTACGTTTGTAGTTTCAGTTTGTTTAGTAAAACGACGTTATTTCGCCAACTGTCAAATGAATATTAAAATGAATAGCGTCATCAAAATAAAGCATCAATAAAACCTATTATAATAATAATTATTATAATAATAATAATAATAATAATTATTATTATTATTATTATTATTATTATTATTTTATTATTATTATTATTATCATCATCATCATCATCATCATTATTATTATTATCATTGAGTGAGAGAGCAGTTCATGCCAGTTGATCACTGAGTCGAAGTGATCGACTCATCTCCTCCCCCAAAATGGCTGCTCTTGTGGAAAAATTAGAAAACCTTATTATTATTATTATTATTATTATTATTATTATTATTATTATTATTATTATTATTATTGAGTGAGAGAGCAGTTCATGCCATCAAAGTGACACTGGGGTAAAATATACGAAGCCCAATATACCCATCATGACTACCCGTCTGATAAGGGTACACCAGGCACATGCATCACAACCATATGTGCGCGACATGGTGATCTCATATCAAGATAAACAGCACATGACCTTGCAGGTGGGGCCCAGTTAGAATTTTCTTCAGGTTGAGTAGCCCATCCCGCTTAAACGGTCCCTGAATAAGGGTTGTTTAAGGATGTTGAAAGAACCACCCATGTTTCCAGAGGTGAATTATTCAAATCCCAAAGAATCCCTCTCAACACATGGCTATGATGCTCCCCCACTACTTCTGCTCGTGATCAGAGATGCACATATCATCAGCCACTAAGGGACATGCTCAACTGGTTAAGGTCAAACAACTGACAAGCAAATCTGTGGTATTGAGCAGAATATTTGCTGTAGCCCATCTGTTATACCAAGACAAAACAATGTACATGATAACACTTCCAATCAGTTAAGATCAGAAGCCATGATAGCCACTGCCTGGTACTGCATCAGGGCACTTATTATTATTATTATTATTATTATTTTTTATTATTATTATTATTATTATTATTATTATTCATCATCATCATCATCATCATCAGAGTTATTATTTATTATTATTAATATGTTAATTGGGTGGCCACCTGCCAGAATCTTTAGCATCGGAAAAAATTGCTCTACGGTGTTTCTTTAGGATCTTTACATTTTGACTTCAAATTACTCCTAGGACTTGACTTATTCTCCACAGAAGTGGTATGGTCGATAAACAAAGTACCAGTCAAATACTGGGTTCGACGACTTCGGCTGCTCCCCACTCTTCACAGTGATTGACTTTCATCTTAAATCAGAAACCGTAACAATTGCTGTTGTTGATATTTATTATGAGTCTTCTTACAAGGTTGACAAGCTGACAGAATCTCGTTATGGCACCAGAAGAAATAACTTGCAGTGTTTCACTATCCTTCAGAAGTTAGCTTTGTCTTTCATCCCCTCCGGGGTCGATAAAATTAAAATGAGGCACCAGACAGTACGG
>NW_021824996.1:15000-16940 GCF_006345805.1 Octopus sinensis | reverse complement strand
TTTCCTTCTGTGCTCCTTTCTGTGGAAGAGCGTAGGCTCCAAACGTTAAAGACATATTCACTTACCGACGTTATACTAATACATCTGTTTGTTGTCTACACCACTGTCTTCGTCTTTTTTTATGAATTCTACCCCCCCCCTATATATATATAGTATATAATATATATATTATATATATATATATATAGTTAATCCAGACAAGAAAACACAGAAAAAAAGAGAAAAAAAAACACAGCAACGCAGGACGTGGAACAATTAAAGTATTATTGACGCTCAGGAAAGAAGGGAGGAGGTTTAACGTTTCGAGCGGAGCTCTTCGTCGGAAACAAGGAGACGGAAAGATCCCAAGGAGGGAAGACAGAGGAGAAAATATTTGAGCTGGTTGTGCTCAAGAATCACATGTATATATATATATATATATATATATATATATATACAGGGAGAATTCACGAAAAACAGAAGACGAAGATAGGTGGTGTACAAAACAAACAGATGTATTCGTATAACGCTCGTGAATTGAAAAAGCATTTAACGTTTCGAGCCTACGCTCTTCCACAGAAAGGAACACAGAAAGAAACGAGGAGATAAACAAGGAGAGAAAAAACTATGTCTAGTGGCTACCGATCTATCATGCCGAACATATATACATACATATGGATTGAACCCGGAACTCTATGATTGGGAAGCAAGCTTCTTACCACACAGTCACAAAGCAAAACATTTCGACAATGACATTTATAAGAAGTTTTAATAAATTTTAATGAATAAAGTACAAATGCCATGTAGATGTTTTTAAAAGCCCAAAAGTCCTGAACGAAATTCAATTGCGAAATATTACAAAACAAATTGTACGCTTGGATTTAGGCTGGACTGGAGTTATAGTTAGAGTTAGGTTTTAGGGCTGGCTTATGTTTGGGGATTAAGGTTAATTCGACCAGTGAATGATCTGTTAATGTTATGTTAAGAAATCAGTAACATATTTTTGTGAACATGTTTCTGAATTATTTTCTGAAACAAATGAATAACAAAATCAGATTCAGCGTAAAAAACTATATCAATATAAGAAATTGGAAAATTTTGTCTTCATTTTAAAATTTCGAAAATTCTGACTTCAATGGAGAAAACCAGTATTTTTTCTTTCTGTCTGCTAAAATAATGCAAAAGAAACGCTTGAAAAGGCATGTAAACAATTTAAAAAGGAAAATCCCGAATGAAATATTTATGCGAAATATTATTAAAGAAACAAACCGTATGTTATACTATAGTAATAGTTCAGTTCACGTAAACAATAAATAAATTTTTTGCAACGAAAATTCAAAAACGAAATTTCAGATCATAGGTACTCGCCAAAGAAAATAGGTAAAGAAAATACGCGTTGTGAGTGTATTCATTTTAAGCAGAAAACAGCTAAGATTGTTACTATGGAAACCAGCGCCAATGTGTATGAGGCTTTCGATTATTTACACTACCCAAAAACTGGCAGACATGAAAAGGTATGAACATATTTATTAACATATAGCGAAAATGAATTTCATTTTCATAATAAACATATAAAACTACATAAGTACATCAAATTTGGAAACAATTGTAAATTTTTTGTAAATAAAAATCTGTGACAGCAACAGAAAATATCCGGGGGAGGAATGATGGGACCAACAGGCCAACAGATAAGATGTCTGCAGTGTTTTTTCGGCAATGCTTTCTGTCAGTTCGCCATTCATCTCAGACGCCTTCATCTTACAAATTAACAACGGCACTCAAAAGTCCTTTCCCAGTTTATAAGAAATAAAAGTAGATATGGAACGTCAGTGGCAAAGAAACTAAGTCACACAAATTCCGTTTTCTACTTGCTCCCTCAATAGAATAGTTTGTAACTTCAAGAGTAATCTGCTCTGAACAGTTTCTTCCTTCGTGTTTGAAGGCCTGTTTTTAGAGTCCGA
>NW_021824996.1:0-7500 GCF_006345805.1 Octopus sinensis | reverse complement strand
GGATTTGCGTTTCATTATCTTATGCAAACTGTCTAATTGTATTCAAACACCCTGTTCCAACTTTGTGATATTTAACTCAGTTACGGGTAGAGGAATGCAGAAGATGAAAAGCAGTAACCACAGACTGTATTACAAGAAACAAAAAATGTATGACAAAGTATAACAGAGAATTAATTTGCTTTTAGACATATTGTATCCAGGTTAAGAAAGCTGAAGTATACGCAAAATACACCTCAGTTACAGCCCTGTATCCCTGTAGTATACGAACTCTTAACTGTATTTAGGACAAACATCTATTAGAAGAGCAAGGAAAAGTACAATGCACCTTCCGTTGTTTCGTTAATTGAACAAACGTTCCATTGAAGGGGAATAAATCAAAGTGAATCTGTGACAGAAATCATATTGATTTATTAGTGAAGGGGTCATAAAAGCAGGGTTCACGCTGTGACCCCTTTGTTCTTCTCAGCCAATTTCTCAACCACCAACAGCTGCGTGGACAACATGATAAGTAGAAAGAAGCTGGGTTGCTTGGAAAAGTCGTTTGATGCTTCTGTTCTGGTTCGTGTGGTTTTGTCGTACATGTATACATATGTGTGTGTATGTGTGTATGTGTGTATGTGCATGTGTGCGTGTGTAAGAGAAACAGATAGAGTGATAGAGGTTGATAGAGGGAGGCAGGAGGAGAAGGAGAATAAGGAAGTGATGCGGTTGGCGAAGAGAAATCGATACCAATATATCATGTTCGAAACGATAATCTCTTTCGACAGAACATTCTGATTTTACTTAAGCTCGTGGAATTGCTTCCACATAATTGCCAAGTATTAATATGGGATATATTCTGTCAATTATACGTTCACAACAACAGCGACAATAACAGCAATACGAAAAATTGCCAATAATATTAACGATAAACATAGTATTAATAGATATAACAACACTGACAACATTAATAATAATAATAATAATAATAATAATAATAATAATAATGATAATAATGATAACAAAAATAATGATGCTAATAATAATAATAATAATAATAATAATGATAATAATAATAATGATAATAATAATAACAATAATAATGATGATAATAATAATAATAATAATAATAATGATAAAGAGGAAAATCAGAACGAAGATATATATGCATAATACCGTTAATAGTTACTAAGCCAAATACATTTATGTACATATATGTGTGTGTGTGTGTATGTGTATGTGTATGTGTATGTGTATGTACATATATAGATGTATGTGTGTATATGTACAGATATATATATTATATATATATATCCATGAACACACTCAAACACACACAACACACACAACACACACATATATATATAGTTAGATAGATAAATAGATAAATTGATAGAGACACACACCCACCACACACACACACACATATATATTAATATAATATATATATATATATATATATTGGCCTGCTCGCTTAGCCAGCGGGGTGCCGTCATTTGAAGGCTAAAACAATGTGAACGCATTGTGACCAGCGATGTGTAACACCATGTGTGATGGTCTGGTCGGTCACGTGATCACGTGATGTATACACACATATCTATATATATATATATATATATATATATATATACACGCAAACACACACACACACAAATGTTTTCCTAGTCTGGTGGGTCGACTTTTTTGTTTTTCTTCTCCCTCCCCTTTATTTTTGTACGTAATTACGATGGACATTAAACTATTTAAAAGTAAACTAGACCGGAAACGTGTCAGTACCCCATAAATCTACAGGCAGCAACAACAACAAAAACAATAATTATAATAATAACAACAACAACAACAACATCAACAATAATAATAATAATAATAATAATAATAATAATAATAATAATAATAATAATAATAATAATGATAATAATAATATAATTAAAGCCAAGAGGCTGGATATAGTTGTCGGAGATCATGAAGAAAAAGTTGCTTTCTAATCAATTAATCAATACCAACAGATGACAACGTTTCTCTAAAAGAAATGGAGAAACTTTCAAAATACAAAGATCTGGAAATAGAGGTAACTCGAATGTAAAGTCTAAAAACAGAAACAATTCTTATCATAATTGGCGCAATAGGTATGATAAAAAAAATATTCAGACAAATACATAACAAAAACACCAGGACTTAAAAATATATATAATATACAGAAAATTTCACTACTGGGCACTGCACACATCCTACGAAAAGGTCAAAGCAACAAAAAGCAACATCAAAACAGAATGAGAAATGATACTGAAGTGTGACAAGGCTGGCCCTTTGAATTTCAGGCACAACAGAAATGGGAAGAAAGAGCGAGAGAAAGTTGTGGTGAAAGAGTACAGCAGGGTTCGCCACCATCCCCTGCTGGATCCTCGAGGAGCTTTAGGTGTTTTCATTCAATAAACACTCACAATGCTCGGTCTGGGAATCGAAACCACGATTCTATGACTGCGAATCCGCTGCCCAAACCACTGGGCCCTCGCGCCTCCACTCCAAGCCACCCAGGGATGTTGAAATCTATCATAGAATATTCGTTTTATACTCTTCAACGTAGAAGCCTTTCAACAGCTCGCAAAAATTAATAGACACATCAACAGAAACTCCAACAGTGATAGTTCCAAGAGCAAACATTATTATTAGCAAAACTGGCTGCAAATATTCGCAAGAAAAACTAATAAAAGAAACAACGGATTAGCTGCAACATCAGAATGCAAATTATAAACTCACATTGTTTTTTGTTTTTTTTGTAATCCTTACGATTATCTTTCTTTGTTATACCATTGTAAATACCTAATAATCCAAAATCCGAATACAATTCTAATATCAGCTGAAGCCATTTGATTTTTGCTAAGTTCATCAAGAATGGTACGAAGGCTATATTTTTCTTCTCTAAATATCCGTGATTTCTGAGTTAACGATGGAAAACATAGGAAAACAAATGAATGATCACTTTTGTCTTGGACACAAAAGGAGGAAGCGTGTGGCTGTATGTACCTGCGACTTTGTTTTATTAGTAAATAAAAATCTCCAAGGATTCATAAAATGCAGAGTCGGTCGTTGTGGAATTTGAATTGAAAACAAAGAAACGAAACAAAATACGGTTAAAATGTTTTATATCACGATCCTTTTCCCATTAATCTTGTGCCATATAAAAGGGCAAAAACCCCCTTTGGTCATGAATGAATGACCATGAGATTGCAAGTAGAATGTTACCCTCCGAGGCACAAGTGCGGGCAGGGTTGTTTAACGGAAGACCATCAGTCGCCCCTGAATACCATCTCCCCTCTCCAGCCCACCAACGTTACCCAAGGGAAAGGTAAAAGCTTATGCAGCTGGGCACCAGTGATGTCGAGGCTCAGCTGGAGCAACGTTTGTAGCTCGCTTCTCCTTTCCTCATTCACTCTCCCATTCACCTACCCACACACCTCGCTATTCGCCCATCTTTCACATTTTGCCCTGAGGGTCCACCAAGACACAACGTCACAACGGTTTTTATCTTTCCAACTCCACCCGTTCATTCCCGACTTCTCGGCTAAAATGAAATGTGAGCAGTTATGTATGTCTCCTACTGTATCTTGTTCTGCCCTGGTTCCTACATTCGTATTTTCATTTGTAATATAAAGCTGCCTCTTCAGTGTTCGTAGCCATGCGAACTGTATTGAAACCCCACATCACGAAGACACCCAGTACGCACTGTAATGTTGTTGGCGTTGGAAGGTCATTCGCTCGTTGCAACCAACACAAAACAGACAATGGTGCACAATAAACTACTTGGGTCCACCGTATCCTGTCAGGCCCTTCAGTCTATACCCAGCATGATACAGAGACATCATATGATGAGGTGAAGGAGGAGGAGGAGGGATAGGAAGAGAAGGGTGACGGCGGCGCCGACGACGACGAAGTCAATGATGATGATGATGATGCTGTCGCCGCCACTGAGGACGACGACGATGATGATGACGGCGTCGACAATGACGACAACGACGGCATGAATGATGACGATGATCACAACGACGACGACGACGATGATGATGATGACGGTGACGACGACGACGATGATGATGATGACGACGACGATGACGATGATAATGATGATACTATTCACACGATCACGAACTGGTTGAAAATGGGCTATGCAAAAAAAAAATAAATAAATGAGGAAAAACATTATAGAAGAGTATTATATTTATTTAGTGGCGTCACATGGCCTAGTGGTTAGAGCAGGGGACTCACGGTCGAGTGATCGCGGATTCAAATCTCAGACAGGGCCATGTGTGTGTTTATGAGCGAAACACCTAAGTTCCACGCAGCTCCGGCAGAAGATAATAGCAAACTTCTGCTGACTCTTTCGCCACAACTTTCTCGCACTCTTTCCTCCTGCATCTTGCAACTCACCTGCGACGGACCGGTGTCCCGTCCAGGTGGGGAACCTATACGCTAAGGAACCCTGAAAACCGGCCCTTATGAGCCAGGCATGGCTCGAGAAGGCACAAACGACATTTATTTATTTATTTATTTAGACCAACCTCTTTAGCATTACATTATTACGGATAGTAAATCATTTTCCTGTGGAATTTTTAGAGCAATTGCTTAATACACAAATAGAATTTTTTCAAAGCGATTATTCGAAAAGAAAAAGAATTAAAATAAAAATTTGTCAAGAAAATAACCAGGATCTTGTAAAACTGAATTCATTTCTCCAAAGGTTAAACAAAACTAATTTATTTTGCGTTCGTTACGGCAAAAGAAACTACCAGAGGGAATAAACCTACAAATTATATTATGTTAGTCAAAAGAGGTTGTAACTACTTTTACTGCGTTTGTATATTCGATTATTATTATTATTATTATTATTATATTATTATTATTATTATTATTATTATGATTATTATGATTATTATTATTATTATAAATCTCATTATTATTATTATTATTATTATTATTATTATTATTATTATTATTATTATTATTATTATTATTATTATTTTCTTACTTATTATTATTATTATTATCATTATTATATTTTTTTTTTTATTATTATTGTTGTTGTTGTTGTTTCTCTTTATTATTTAAAAGCATACTTCAAAATTCGTTTATTTTGCAGTTTGTCTTTGGTTTTACGTTTTTTTTTTCTTCGTCGCCACTCCTTATAACTGCTGAGTGGTTATAAGGAACATAGGTCGAAACTAATGACGTATATAAGCAGCTGTTCTATCCTTAATTTAAAAAACTCATTTCCAAATATTTTCAAGCAAATATGTTTTTGCTAAACAACGAACTAAAACGTCATCGTCTACTGAGGCGGCGAATGCGTCGCCACTGTCGCCGATATCGTAGTCATCGTCGTTTTAAGATGCGCTGCTCCATGCTTGCATGGGTGGAGAGAGAGCTTTATTTTATCGCCAACCGTTTCTTCTTTCCCTATGACCAGACGTTTTTCCGTAGAATATTGCAAGCGAATAACATTCATTTACAACTACTACACACTGTCAAGGCAAGAAGTCATAAACACCCTCATACAAAAATACACACACACACAAACACACACATATATCAAATAAAATTAAAAACAGAACACAAAGGATATCGCGGTACACGATAAACAATCCCTTATTACATCAGTGCATTATTGATATAAAAGATGGCTTAAAGCTCTCTTCAGCCGCAAACCTTGTTAGTCCAAAGAATTACATGACAATATAAAATATATGAAAAGTACATGTAGTATTACCCATTATAATAGGTTTATCATATCTCCTTGGAAAAGTGTATTCGTATTTTAATATTATTGGATATATTCTCTCTCACCTCTGCCACTATCTGGCATATAAAGGTGCTTACACTTATCAAGTATTCACCCTAACAGTACCTACTATATATATATATATATATATATATATACACATTTTTTTGTTTTTTGTACAGTCACGGAGACAAGTTTGTCTATTTCTATTATTATAATAGTCTCTGTGATTGCACAAAAAATAAAAGGTGTCCGTTAGACAAAAATGTAAGACCAAATACAATGTCTACAGTTGTAAAGTTACCGCAGAGAATAAGGAATACTTTTATATTGGTGCAAACCCAGTTTTTGTCAAACAAAAGATCGATAATCATTTAAATTCACTTAAGGATAGGAAAAAAGGAATAGTACTAGCTTAAGTAAATTAATTTGGTCGCTCAAAGACAAGAATAAGATTTATCCAATTGATTAGGAAATAATTCGTACCTCTAAGACATATAGAATAGATGGAAAGAAATGTGAGATATGCGTAGAAAAATTCTTATCAAATTTTCACTTCAAAATACACATTAGTAAACACGAGGCAAGAACGTGCACTGCAGTGAGGTGTCTTCACGCACGAAAATAGAGGTTTGGATAGTTTAAATGGAAACTTGCACAATACACAAAACTAATAAGGGAGAAACCAAAACCCGACGATGAATGATTAGCAGAACGATTCGAACTTAGTTTGCATATGTGTTAAGATAATTTTGTCCTTTACATTTTTTCGATAAAAATTAAACACAATGTTTTAGGTTGTATTCATTTTTACCTGTATCTATTAAATAAAATCACAGTTTTTAATTTTCATTTAACTTTTATCTTATGAACATTATATACTATACATAATATAGTATATACCATGCATATGGCAACTGGGGTCTAACTAGACCCCATTGGCCTTCTGTGTACGTTGCAGTCATTCGTATCGAAATGTCTATTTGTTTGGAGATTAAATAATGGTAACTTGTCATTATCATGAACAAAAAAAGCAAAGACAAAATCAAAATTATAATTAAGTTAGTCTTTATATATTTAGAGGAAAAAGCATGGAAATAGGGAAAAAAATCATATATGGAAAATACAGCTGATATAGCTACAAGATAAATTGAAACAAGTTTGAAGTAAGGTGAAAAAAATTCAGGTTACTGAACACAAATGGCGTCTATGAATTATTTATTTTCTGAACAATTCTGCTTTTCCTGTATCAAACAACGGTGATAGAACTTGTATATTTGCCAGTTGATTCTTTCCCCGCTACTTTGGCAGCTAAACACTGAAATCTATATATTGCTGATAAGAGGGAAATAAAATTGAAATATATCCAGAGTTATGCCCCGTTTTTCCTTGAATAATTAAAAACAATAGTAATCATGGATTAATACGATATTTTATTTCTTTTATCATTCTGTTTCACAACAAAATTATTTTTCAGTTCGACGATGTTCGCTGTATGAAATCGGTTCAAACTTAGTTATCTATCTATCTATCTATCTATCTATCTATCTATCTATCTATCTATCTATCTATCTATCTATCTATCTATCTATCTATCTATCTATCTATCTATCTATCTACCTATCTATCTATCTATCTATCTATCTATCTATCTATCTATTTATCTATCTATCTATCTATCTATCTATCTATCTATCTATCTAATCTATATATATATGTAATTAAATATATATATATATATATGTATA
>NW_021824995.1:0-16844 GCF_006345805.1 Octopus sinensis | reverse complement strand
CACACACATATATTTAAGATAAATGTTTATCTTTTGATGATGTGCTATGTCACTTATGTCACTTCTACCTCGTGTATATTTAAGTAAAAATGCACATATTTGCTTCTAATAAGCACCTACCCTAGAAACAGCTGTTAAGAACATTCTACACTTTCATATCTTTCACTAGCAAGATTTTCACCTGTGATCATATGGAATTTATCTTATGGAATTCTCAGTTTCCGTCTACCAAATCCACTTACTAGGCTTTGGTCGGACCGAGGCTATAGTTGAAGACACATCCCAAGGTGCTACGTAATGGGACTGAGCCTGAAACCATGTATTTGGGAAGCAAACTTCTTATCGTACAACCACTCCTGCACCTATATATATATGATGGATTTCTGTCAGTTTCCATCCATGAAATCCATTCATAAGTCTTTGGCCAGACTGGGTCTGAACCAGGTTTCATGTGATTCAGAAGCAAGCTTCTTACTACACAGCCATGCCTGCACCCATAGACATACACACGCGCGCACACACACACACACACACACACACACACACAACACACACACACACACACACACACACACACACACACACAACACACATATATATGCTTATATATATATAGGCACTAGAGTAGCTGTATGTTAAAAAGCTTCTTTCTCCACCACATGGTTCCAGATTTAGTCTCATTGCATGACACCTTGGGCACGTGTCTTCTACTATAGCCTTATATACATATACATACATACACACACATATATATATGTATACACACATAATAACATAAACTCACCCATATGCACATAAACATATATATACATATACTTTACTACTTTTTACTTTTTACTTGTTTCAGTCATGTGACTGTGGCCATGCTGGAGAACCACCTTTAGTTGAGCAAATCGACCCCAAGACTTATTCTTTGTAAGCCTGGTACTTATTCTAGCGGTCTCTTTTACGGTTCCACTAAGTTACGGGGATGTAAACACACCAGCATCGGTTGTTAAGTGATGTTGGGGGGACAAACGCAGACACACAAACATATACACACACATATATATATATATGTATATATATATATATATATATATATGCGACAGGCTTCTTTCAGTTTCCGTCTACCAAATCCACTCACAAGGCTTTGGTCGGCCCGAGGCTATAGTAGAAGACACTTGCCCGAGGTGCCACGAAGTGGGAATGAACCCGGAACCATGTGGTTGGTAGACAAGCTACTTACCACACAGCCACTCCTATGCCTATATATACATTAGTGTCATATAAATTATCTGAGCATTGGGAATAATAAGAAATCTTCATAATATATAATTACTATTATTTCATTTCACTTCTTACTGGAAGTGTAGTATTATTGTTGGTTCTGGGCAACACATAATATTACTCAGAGCTGTTAAGTAATAACTGAAATGAGATTTGCTGGAGAAAAATTGATACCACACCTCTCTCACGGTTGACTGACTTAGCATTATGGCGGGCATCCAACTGTGAAAAAAACTTTCTTGCTGCAACAGATCACATCAAGATATCTGAATTTGTAGTAACAGCTAATTCCTGTTGGCATGGAGAAACAGATGTGTAAAGCTGCTACACAATTACACACACACACACACACACACACACACACACACGCACACACATACACACACACGCACACACATACACACAAAAACACACACACGCACACATGCGCATGCACACACACATACTTATATACTCATAAACACATACATATCCATATGCTCTCACACATACATACATGCTTATATACACATATCTACATAGATACACACATGCACATACACACACACACATTCATATAAGCACATATATGCACACCCATACATCCATACACACATGCACACACCCATATGCTTATATATACACATACAGACACATATACACACTCTCATACACTTATATACACATACATATGTGTATATATATATATATATATATATATATATACATATACATATACGTACACACATAAACACACACTCTCTTATAAAGAGAGATAATGCACACACATATACGCACACATACACACACATACATGTATATTTATTACATATGTGCACACATGCACCCACACATACAAAGTTATGCAGATACACATATATCATACAAGTCTATGCGTGTGCAAACTTATACACACATATATGATAGAATTACATAAATATTTATATGAACATGAATATATACACATTGACACCTATTTACATTCATATGTATGTTTACTTGTGTTGTGTTTGTGTGTGCGTGTGTGTAGAGAGAGAGAGGGAGAGAGAGAGACAGACAGACAGATAGACAGAGACAAAAAGAGTAAGTAAGAGAGATTCTTACACACATATATATATATGAAAACAATGATGATACACGTATATATCCTTGACCCGAAGAGCAGCCAGTTGTATACACCTCACTTGGATTTTAGCACTTCTGAGGTTCCACTCACTATGAAACATAGGTACCCCGGATTTCCCATACTCGGGTATATATATATATATATATACTCGGGTGTATATATATATATATATATGAAGGTGCAGGAGTGGCTGTGTGTTAAGTAGCTTGCTTACCAACCGCATGGTTCCAGGTTCAGTCGTACTGTGTAGCACCTTGGTCAAGTGTCTTCTACTATAGCCTCAGGCCGACCAAATCCTTGTGAGTAGATTTGGTTAACGGAAATTGAAAGAAGCCCATCATAGATGTGTGTGTGTGTGTGTTTGTCTCCCCACCATTGCTTGACAACCGATGTTGGTGTGTTGGATAGATAGACAAATATAACAAAATAATTTGATAAAAAATGTGAATTTTTAATTATTTTCTGAGATTTTACAAAAACAACAAAAATTTCTAGGCTTAGAAAGAATAAGTCCTGGGGTTGATTTGTTGAACTAAAGGCAACACTCCAGCCTGGCCACAGTCAAATGACTGAAACAAATAAATGTATATATATACATATATCATCATCATCATCATCATCATCATAATCATCACTATCATGATATCATCATTTAATGGCATGTGTTGGACAGTTTAACAAGAGCTGGAAATCCAGAGTGCTACACTAGGTTCCAGTCTGTTTTGACAAGGCTTCCAGAGCAGGATGCTCTTCCTAATGCTAACCACTTAATATGGTACTAGCAAAGGTACTTGTTACATGGCACCAACAAGGCCATTTTTTGTGTGGTGCTGGCATGTAAAATATTCACCACAAATATTCTAACAAACTGTTTAACCCATTTCATACAAAGCTGTCTGAAATTGCCATATTCCTTTTTTAAAGCAATCAAAATTAAAAACTTCTATCAAAATTTCATGTTAATTTATGGTTCCAAACACTCACTTAATAATTCTTTCTAATATAGACACATGACCTGGAATTTGTGGGGAGTGAGATAATCAAGCACATTGACCCCAGTACTTGACTGGTATTTAATTTATTGACCCCAAAAGAATGAAAGGCAAAGCTGACCTCAGCAGGATTTGAACTCAGAATGGAAAGACAGAGGGAATGCCACTAAGCGTTTTACCCAGCGTGCTGACAGTTCTGCCAGCTCACTGCCTTACACTCAGTAATGACAAAGATATTTCATTAAATTCTTCATTTCCTCCTGTCATCCATCGTCTCCACTCACTATTCCTGTGAGAGTTATGAGTGTGGAGTCTTTAAGCATCTCCTTCATAAGGTCCTGTTAGAAGCATCCATCATCAAATTTTCTGGTTGGATTCGCAGATGTGACAAACTGAGACTGCAGATCCATCCAATCATCTCATTCTTGGTTTGGCCTTAGGTCTTCTGCTGATTGGCTCAGCTCAAAAGACCCCATCTTCTGATTCTTCCTAGCAACATTCTAATTCTTCTCATCATGTTTCTGTATTAATGGAGCTGTGATCTCTCAATATGATTTGATAAAAATACTATAGGCTCAGAAACAGGGTGTGCAAGGGGTGCAAGCATACCCCTTAAAATTTTTTGAGGGTAATCAAAATGCTTTGAGCATCCTCCTGAAAATCTGGGTTTGTACACCCTAAGCAAATTTCAATTTTACACTTATGAGAAAATCAGTATATTCCAATGGAAATATGGTAACAAAAGGGTTTAAACTGTGCTAGCAATGACAAAAGGTGCCATTGAGGACAGGTTTGGGGCCACAGTTTTTTTATATATGGAGCTTTAGTATTAGAATACCCATAAAATGAGTATGTCACTTATAAAAAAACAAACACTCCCACAAAAATCTTCCTATTTACTCTAAGCCACTGAAAGAAATTTCCTTTCATTTAAAACGTTCAATTTATCAGTAAACATTCATTTTATTGGTCTTTTAAGTCTGTACCATTTTTTTTCTGTTTTTGTTCCTTTTTTTACCTCTTTCAAAGAAACAAACTGGTTACTTTTACTTTAACAGTCTTTTCCATGATGTCAGCTTTGATTGAGTACAGTTTGGAGAACAAAGTAAAAAAACAACAACAAAACAATAACACAACAAAAGGAAATTAGTAAACAGAAGAAGAGAAAGCAGGATAAAGAATAATAAAAAAAAAGATAAATATAATTTGTTGGAATTTGAATAAGAAAAAAAAAAAAACTCCGACATATTTACAAGAAGAACTTACAATATATGTTAAGATAGGTGTAACAATGAAATACATACCTTGAGGATGAGTATCTTCTGATGAAAGAGCTACCCCGTGGCAAGTTCCACTTCTAACTAACTTAGTTGATCAACTTTTCTTGTAATTATTATTGCCACCATTTATCTATTTTATTTATTTTACTTTTAGCTTGTGTTCATTCTTTGACTAGGGAGTGGTTAGTTTGTTTTTTTTTGGGGGGTGGGTTGTGGTGGTGGGTGTTTTTTGTTAATTTTTAAAGTTTCCAAGTTGTAAGATAAAATTACCCACAATTAAAACAAATGAAATTGAAGTAAAAAAGTACACATATACACACATGTCCATACATACGCACACACTTACATGCAATCACATATACACCCCCCACACACATACACATACACACGCCACATACAAATAGCAGGTCGCATTTAAAGAAAAAAAAAATCTTAAAGACAATTTGGAACAACGAAATACAAAAGATATGTGAAACACTTAGTTGTAAAAAAATAACTAAGCAAATACATAAAATAAATGAATAATATAATAAATATAGAACAAAGATAAATAAACATAGAACTTCTTAAGACAAATTAATGGCTGCATCATCGTTATAATCAGTCGTACCTCAACAAATTCACCAAATTCACTCAAGTTTAACACTTTTCCCCACATTGAATATATTTTGTTAATCTTAATGCAATTACTCGTTAGTAAATATTTCAAGACACTAGTCTGCAAACTAAGAAATACCAGCCAACACCAGCATAACAAAAAATATTTATATTTTTGTTTATCATGTGTTTCAGTCTTTGGACTGCTGCCAAGCTGGGGCACTGCCTTGAAGAATTTTTTTTATCAAAAATATCAACCCCAATACTTGTTTTAAATTCTTTTTTTTTTAAATCTGGTACTAATCCTGTCAGTTTCTTTTACCAAACGGCAAACTTATGAGGATGTAAACACACCAACACCAGTTACCAAGCAGTGATGAGGGGACAAACACAAACACAAAGACACACACACACACACACACACACACACACACACACACACACACACACAACACACACACATACACACACACACATACACACACACACACACACATGATCTTCTATAATAATGAAATTGCATTCCTTAACTTCCTGCTTTTGTTTAAATTATGCCATGAACAAAACTTATGGAATAGACGTTATTTTAACAAGCTTGGCACCTTGGGCAAGTGTCTTCTACAGTAGCCTATAGACTCGGGCCGACCAAAGCCTTGTGAGTGGATTTGGTAGACGGAAACTGATATACATGTGTATATATATATATATATATGTGTGTGTGTATTTGTTTGTGTGTCTGTGTTTGTCTCCCCAACATTGCTTGACAACCAATGCTGGTGTGTTTACGTCCCTGTAACTTAGCAGTTCCACAAAAGGGACCAATAAAATAAGTACTAGGCTTCCAAAGAATAAGTCCTGGGGGCAATTTGCTCGACTAAAGGCGGTGCTCCAGCATGGGCCACAGTCAAATGACAGAAACAAGTAAAAGAGTAAAAAGAGTACATCTTTATTTCTTTTAATCAAATTCTAAAATAAGCATAAATTTTAACTGATTTCTTTGCCTACAAACACCTGAATACCTTCTGTTGTTTATATTTGTGCTCTTCAAAAGTTGGTCATTATGAGCAGTGTTGCTATTGTCACTAATCCTGTCAAAAAAAAAAACAAATCACCTATTACCAATATATATCTTGTAGAATTAATTCTGCCTGAATTTCAAAGAAACTCATTTGCAGCTCTCACCATATGACTAACACCAAACCAGAGACTGGTCCTTTGGAAACTTATAACCAAGCATGTTATTGTTTTAAAAAAAAAAACGTATGGTATAGAAGAATATAAAAACAGAATGCTAAAAAGTGAACAGAAAAAGAGTGAAACAGAGAGAGTGAGAGAGAGAGAAAGAAGAGAGAGAGAGAGAGAAGCCGGTAGTGGGAGAGTGATATGAAGAGATTTGCAGGTGTCTGAAGTTCGTTCTGAGAGAGTAGAAGGAGGATGGTTTCAAGAAAAGTAATGTGAGGGTTAGGGTTAGGTTGGGAAGTGTGTAGAAAGAATGGTGTTAAGTAAATTGCTAATTAAATGAGGTGTGTGTTAGTGATTAATTATGTGTATTCTTCATTCTTTTAGTTGCAACAATTAAGTAGCTATACATACATGCATGCATATGTGGAGGCGCAATGGCCCAGTGGTTAGGGTAGCGGACTCGCGGTTTCGATTCCCAGACTGGGCGTTGTGAGTGTTTATTGAGCGACAACACCTAAAGCTCCACGAGGCTCCGGCAGGGGGTGGTGGCGAACCCTGCCGTACTCTTTCGCACCTTTTTTCACTCTTTCTTCTGTTGGCCTGCTTGCTTAGCCAGCGGGGTTTCATTATTTGAAGGCTAAAACAATGCAAAGCGCATTGTGACCAGTGATGTGTAGCAACATCTGATAGTCTGGTCGGCACGTTGATCACGGTGATCACATACATGCATATATACATACATATATAATAAAAAACAAACATAATATATATTTGCATAAACAAAAGAAACAAACAGAAAGCACACGCACAATATCGCCAAATCCTCATCAGATATCGTACAAAGAATTGCAGCAATTTTATGCTTTTAATGATAATATTACTCCCCTTTGGTGGTGTCAGAGATGAGAAGACACTAGAAAATAGTGAGCAAGCTAGCAAGAGACAAAATATGACAGAAAGTGAACATACAAACATGAAATAAATACCAACCACATGGTTCTGGGTTCAGTCCCACTTCGTGGCACCTTAGGCAAGTGTCTTCTACTGTAACCTCAGACCGACCAAAGCCTTGTGAGTGAATTTGGTAGACGGAAACTGAAAAGAGCCTGTCGTATATATGTATATATATGTATATATATTGCTTTACTACCCACAAGGGGCTAAACATAGAGGGGACAAACAAGGACAGACAAAGGGATTGAGTCGATTATATCGACCCCAGTGCGAAACTGGTACATAATTTATCGACCCCGAAAGGATGAAAGGCAAAGTCGACCTTGGCGGAATTTGAACTCAGAACGTAACGACAGACGAAATACCGCTAAGCATTTCGCCCGGTGTGCTAACGTTTCTGCGAGCTTGCATATGTATATATATGTGTGTGTGTATGTGTGTGTGTGTGTGTGTGTGTATGTTTGTGTGTCTATAGATTGTCTATAGATAATAGCATGGAAGCAGTATTGAAACCAAGCGTTCTTGATTGCAATATCTACATGCACATGCACACACACACATGGACACACACATACAAACATACACACATGAAAACACGCATATGTTTAAACAGATATATTAGTGTTAGTAAAGAAAGTACACTTTCATCCAGTTACAAGGTTCATAAGTGTGGTCCCAGTGCTAAAACTAATAAGCTGTTTAGATATACATTTGCATGCATAAATCCATCAATACATCCATCCATCCATCCATACATAGATACATACATATATATATTTCAAGTTTATCTATCTATCTATCTATCTATCTATCTATCTATCTTTCTATATATATATACATATAGAGAGACAGACAGACAGATGCAAACAGGAAAAAGGGACTAAAAATATGAGTATATGTATATTTTTATTAATACTTAGCAAAAGTAACAGAGTGGCTCAATGTCCCAAAATATGTATGCACACATATTTATATATGCATATATATACATATATATATATATATATATATATATATATATATATATATATATAAAATTTTAAATAATGAGGGAGATAAATTGAATATTAATTTAATTTAATATCAATTTAAAACAGTAGCCTAGCATACAAAAATCTGAAAAATCAGAGAAAATTGTTATATATATATATTGTATATATTGTATATATATATATAGATACAAAAATCTGAAAAATCAGAGAAAATTGTATATATATATATTGTATATACTGTATATATATAGAGCATAGGCATATATATATATATATATATATATATTATATATATACATACCCACATACATATATATACACACACATTGTTTCACATGCAGTTTTACATGAATACTTAGCTTGAATGATTTTTGAATCTGCATTCTGTTTCTCTCTCTCTTTCTCGGAGATCAGGGTGCTGTTGGTATGGTGGATTTCATAAACCAGAGTGAGAGAGAGAGAGAGAGAAAGAGAGTAAGTGCAGGTGTTAGGGTGGCGGCAGAGTTAAAAGGTAACATGAGTGATTATAACAGTGGTGGTGGGAGGTATGTAGCAGTCTCGTTAAAATGTCAGAGTGTTTGACACAAAATAATAATGATGATGATGATGATAATAATAATAACAATAATAATAATAATAATAATAACAGTAGAGAAAGGAAAATGAAAAAGCGAACAGAAATATATATGAAAAAAAATTCGGATAAGTTATATCGATACTTTCTCACTCCAGTTCGTCTCCAAATCTTTAAAACTGAACTTTAGTCTTTCATTCTCTTACTCTATGTTTTTCCTCCTCTGGTTCAGCATCCTTGCCTCTGCTTCTCCTACCACCTCTACCACCACCACCACTGTCATCTCCACCACCTATGTATTCACTCTCTGAATTCATCATTCACCTTCGTCTCAATCCATCTCAAAATTTAACACTTACTATCATTGCATTAATGTGCCATTGCTCTTCAAATTAAATGAAATGAAACCCAAAAAATTCCCCTATCCTCATGGTCAATACTTTTTTTTCTAATTTTCTGTTGCCCCCACCATAACTCGTTCCTTTTTTTTTTTGCTTTTAGTCTCCCTGTAGGTGGTTGTGGTATTGTAACTTACACTGCTACCAGTTTTTACTGCCACCAGACAGAGTGAAGCTAGAATTGCTGCAGGTTGAGGTGGGAAGCAATCTGAGTTGAGAAGAATAGTTCAGTGGTCAGAGCATCAAGCTGAGCTCACGGTCATGAGGTAGTGAGTTCAATTTCCTGACTGGGCTGTGTGTTGTGCTCTTGAGCAAGACACTTTATTTCACATTGCTCAAGTTCACTCAGCTGTAGAAATGAGTTTTGACGTCACAGGTGCCAAACTGTATCAGACTATGCCTTGAGTACATATATATATATATAAATATTATATATACATATTTTATATATACATACATATATATATATATATACATATTATATATATATATATATACACACACTCACACACACATCTATAGATGCACACATACACACACACACACACACACACACACACACACACACACACACACACACACTCACACCACTCACACACACACACACACACACACACACACACACATAGTGAAGGCACATGTATCAGTGGTTAGAGCAGTTTTTCTCAACCGAGGTTCCGTGAGAAAGAGCGAGATAAAGCTAATACTAATTTCAATATATGTATGTGTGTGTGTGTGTGTGTTATTTACTATGCGAACTACAATGAAAAAACTATGAGAAAGATATGCTATATAATTTTTTTTTGTGCAGGGTTTTCTTGAGACATGTAATTCATTTTGAGGATTACACTAGGGTAAACAGTTTGAGTCATAAGTTCAATTCGCGGACAGGACTGTTGTCAGATATGCACAAGTTTTTGTTTTTTTTTCATGAGGTTCTCCAGTCCCTGGATTGGGATCCCAGCTGAGCCCACACCACCACTGCCATTATTACTACTACCACTGTCACTACCACTGCCACTACCACCACCACCACCACCGTCATCACCCAACATCACCACCATCGTCACCATCACCATCATCATCATTATCACCACTTTCACCACCCACCATCACCACCACTTCCACCACAATAACCACCACCACCATCATCATTACCATTACCTTAACCACAACCAACATCACCACCACCACCAACAACAACACCATCTCCACTACCACCACCACCATCACCAGCAACACCACCACTGCTACCACCACCAGCAACACCATCACCATTATTCATCTAGCACCACTACAATGATCTGCTACCACTATTTTCAGCACCACTACTATTACCACCATCATTTGGTATTACAGCCACCATCACCAGTATCATCTTCCAGGGTTGCCACCACCAGTACCACTCCTATTATTATTACCATCGCTACCAGCAACTTCACCACATCACTGCCACCATCCCTTCATACAATACCATCACCACCACCACCACCACCACCTCTACCTCTACTACTACTACTACTGCTACTGCTGCTGCTGCTGCTACTGCTACCACTACCATCACCACCACCACCACCACCACCACCAACCCACCACTACAGCTGCTGCTGGTACTACCAATTATACACCCGCCATCACTATATGATTGACACTACTACCATTGGTCACACACACATACACAAACTATATATATATATATATATATATATATATAATATATATATATTATATATATTATATATATATATACATGTGTATATACATATATATATATTATATATATATATATATAATATATAGAGGAGAGAGAGAGAAGAGAGAACACAGAGACAGAGAGAGACAGTCAGAGAGTCGACAGACGGAGACCTATATATATAGACACACACTGCACCTAACCACTTTCAAGTAAGTATACAGCGTACGCACTTGCACACAGACGTATGCATATATGCACACAGTTACATACACACTTTCCTACCCACTGCTTCCTAAGCCATCACCCTCACCATCACCCTTACCCTCGCCATCGCTATCATTTGGTAACACTAATCTGCCTATCTGTTATAATCTCGTATCAATCTAAGTTGCAGTGCTTAAACACATCTGCATGTGCAAGTGCAACTGTTCATAAGAGCGTATGCGTGAGTGTATATGTGTGTGAGGTGAGTGTGTGTATGTGTGTGAGGTGAGTGTGTGTATGTGTGTGAGGTGAGTGTGTGTATGTGTGTGAGGTGAGTGTGTGTATGTGTGTGAGGTGAGTGTGTGTATGTGTGTGAGGTGAGTGTGTGTATGTGTGTGAGGTGAGTGTGTGTATGTGTGTGAGGTGAGTGTGTGTATGTGTGTGAGGTGAGTGTGTGTATGTGTGTGAGGTGAGTGTGTGTATGTGTGTGAGGTGAGTGTGTGTATGTGTGTGAGGTGAGTGTGTGTATGTGTGTGAGGTGAGTGTGTGTATGTGTGTGAGGTGAGTGTGTGTATGTGTGTATGTGTGTGTGTGTGTGTGTGTGTGTGGTGTTTAACTCTGTGTGTGTGCGTGTGTTTAGTGCATGGTGATGCAGTGTTGGTTCTTGTAGAGGCGTCGTGGTAGACACGCATATCTGAGCTTGTGCATGTGTATGTATTCATGTGTGTATTTATAATAGAAGTATGTATATGCATGCGAATGCGTGTGTGTGTGTGTGTGTGCATTAGTCTGTGAGTGTATGTGTGTGTGTGTGTGTGTGTGTGTGCATTAGTCTGTGAGTGTATGTGTGTGTGTGTGTGTGTGCATTAGTCTGTGAGTGTATGTGTGTGTGTGTGTGTGCATTAATCTGTGAGTGTATATGTGTGTGTGTATAACTCTGTGTGTGTATATGCATGTGGTGTTTAACAGTGTGTGTATTTGCATGTGTGTGTGTGTGTATGTTAAGGCAGATGTGTTTATACAGGAGTCATGGTAGTTGAACACATCTGTGCATGAGTATGTATTAATGTGTGTATGTTAGCATGACAATGTGCATACATGTGTTTCTCTGTGCTTGTGTGTGTGTGTGTACACATGTGTGTGCTTATGTGTGTATGCATATGCACATGCATGTGTGTGTATGTGTGTGCCAATAGAGTTTATCTAGGTGTTAGAGTAGCTATGCATATGTATGCATGTGTATTAATGTGTATATTACCATGACAACATACATGCATGTGTGTAAGTACATCTGTATATGTGTGCGTGTAAGTTCAAGCACGTGTCTTTGCGTGTGTGTGTGTGTGTTGGTGTAAGTAATACTTATGTGTAGTGGTTATTCTAGATCTATATGTAAGTGCATCCAATTTAATATTTGCCTGTGTGTCTATATGTGTGTGTGTGTGTGTGTGTGTGTGTGTATGCATACGTGCGTGAGAGCGAGAGTGAGAGAGAGAGAGAGGAGAGAGAGAGAGATAGGGTGAGTATGCATGCACATTTTTATGTGTATGTGCAAAGGGGTATATATGTGTATATTTTCATATTTATCAGTGTGTATCCATTCGTGTGTGTGTGTGTGTGTGTATGTGCATGTTCTGCTTTCTCAGCTGGGATGCTGTTATATAGGTCAAAATCATTGTTACATCTCTTCCTCCTATAGGCTTGCATCAAGTGAACTGACAAAAGCTGAATGTGATAGAGAAAGTGAAAGAGTAGCTGTTTGCTGGCTGTTTGTTGATGCTGTCAGAGTTGTTCAGTATCTACTGCTGCCTGTTAATGCGTTGGTAGAGAATTGGTATTTAATGACACAGTTTGAATCACAAGTTTTTAAAACCTCTAATGCCATTCGTTGGTTATCCGTTGGTATAGAATTTGGTATCTGATGACATGGTTTCGAATAGATTGGAACAGGAATATGGTGCCATTTGTTAGTGTCTTTCGGAGATAGAATTGGCATGCATGAGAGGGTGAATATGATGATATGAATCTTATTGATAAATCTGTTGAAAGATATTCTGTGAATGATCGCATTGCAAATTTGTCCTACAAGATGTAAAATTTCTAATCGAAGATGACATCCTCATAAATCTGAACAACTCATTATGGAAAACTCAGAGTAGACTACAAAAAATAAAATAAAATAAAAGTTATAAATGATGGCATGTTATTTATTTCTCAAGCATTATTAACTATGTAGCATTTAATCTGGCCATATCCAGCCCAAATATTCTACCTGTTTTATGTTGAAACTGACCAGATCCAATCTCTCACACCTATCCTACAATGTCATTCTAAAAATATACAAACACACAATTGAAATCTTGAAGCTGCAAGATAATACATGATTAATTCAAAACAATGTGAATAAATAAGTTATATATAGTGAGATTGTGTGGTAAGAAGCTTGATTCCCAACAACATGGCTCTGGGTTCAGTCCTACTGTGTAGTGCCTTGGTCATGTGTCTTCTACTATAGCTCCAGGCCAACCAATGCCTTGTGTGTGGATTTGGTAGACGGAACTAGAAAGAAGCCTGCCATACATATAAATATCTATATATCTATGTGTTTGTGTCTGTTTGTCCCCACCATCCCCGCTTGACAACAGGTGCTGGTGTGTTCATATCATTGTAACTTAGTGGTTCAGCAAGGCTCTAATAGCATAAGCACTAGGCTTAAGAAATAAGTCCTGGGGGGGGGGGTGATTTGTTCAGCTAAAACCCTCAAGGTGGTGCTCCAGTATGGCCACAGTCAAATGACTGAAACAAGGTAAAGAATAAAAGAATAAGAATATTTGACAAAGAATTCTGAATGTTAAAGTATTAACGTCCAGGTTTCTCTTAATATTATATCATAGATTAAGGCGGTAAGCTGGCAGAATTACTAGCATACCAATGGCATTTCTTTCATCATTAAATTCTGAATTCAAATTCTGCCAAGGTCATCTTTGCCTTCACCCTTTCAGGATCAAGGAAATAAGTACCAGTTAAATACTGGGGTTGATGTAATCAATTATCTCCCTCCCCCATAATTTCAGGCCTTGTAAAGGAAAAACTATATCAGAAAAAGGGAAGCAAGTTGGAAGAATCTATACTGGACAAAATTTTTAATGGCATCTCTTCAATCTTTACATTCTGGGTTTAAATGCTTCTGAGGTTAACTTTGCCTTTCATCCTTTCAGGGTTGATAAAATAAGAACCAGTCAAGCAGTATCAGAAAAAGTGACGAAGGTTTGGTAAAACTGGAAGGTGTCTGGCATTAGTGCTTTCTATCATATCAACTGGGAAGCTGTATCTACCACAGCCAACAGACTGAGGTAAATTACCTCCACTCTCAGACCTAACTGAGAAGTAATGTGGCAACCTCCATGATGGATTGATCAATTAGCAGGACCCATCTTGCAAGTGACAACAGCTGTTTGACTCCAAGACACTACACAGTAGGACTGAACCCAGAACTATGTTGTTGGGAATCAAGCTTCTTACCACACAACTACACCTGCGACTATATATCATTATTTATTCACATTGTTTTGAATTAATCATGCATTATCTTGCAGCTTCAAGATTTCAAAGGTGTGTTTGTATATGTTTATAATGACATTGTAGGATAGGTGTGAGAGATTGGATCTGGTCGGTTTCAACATAGAACAAGTAGACTCCACCATGGTTTTAGTTTTGACAGCCATGGTGCAAGAGTCTGTGTATACAGGAGGAATGAGGCAGGACATCTGTGAAGGACTTAGTGTGGCATGCTAAATGTTGCTCTACTTTGAATCAATGCATTCTCTATTAAAATGGAACCAAAACAGTCTGTTTTGTGGACAGGCACAAAGCAACAATAGTCTTCTCTGTGCAAAGCTTTTGATTGACCTAAATTGATCAGAGATCCACTGAATCTTTGTTGATCTGAAATAAGGACAAAACAATTTCTTTCATTGTAGAGTTGCCATTTGCATAAAGAATTGAACAAATGTTGCAGCTTCCTTCATAATAGAAAGACACTATGATTCACTTTGGGGAAAGATGTTGAAAACAAATTAAAACAACACAGCTGGGTATTCCCCCTGAGTTAATTGTAGCAAGTAGAGTAGTGTCTGATATGTCTGTCTCAATTATAAAATGAATCCCTATAGTCTGGAGGCATGCAAGCATTATCTTTCTCAAGTTTAATATTTTGATCTAATTGTGTCTCCCCTCCCCTTTAAAATGCTGGCCTTTTGCCAAAATTAGAAAGAATATTATATCACAGAATTTGTATTTTAACAAAGTCAATATGAAACATGCTTACTATCAACTACAACTGACAGTAAAAGACCTGCTTCAGAAACCTTGGAACAATTCTATAAGTATGCAAGGCTTACATTTGGCCTTTCGAATACTGTAGCATGTTTTCACTGAATAATGAACCAAATTATCTCACAGAATAATCTTGGATCTGCCTACTCATATGTAGATGATCTTATTGAATGCAGCAATTCCATGGAAAATCATGACAAGAAATCTGCAGGCACTTCTGTCATGTGTCAAAGATTTCAAAATATAACTCTTTCTAAAAAAAATAAAAAAACACACACTTTGTTATACAAACATGAATTTCCTTGATTTTTTTCTTTTCTTTCTTTTTTTTTTGTTTTTACATTCAAGATGACAAAATAGCACCTGATCCCGGTAGGTTGTTTTCTCTTAGATGCCTTAAAGTTCCTACTTTTAAAATGGAACTTGCAGAAAAAAAAAAAGACAAAAGAAAATAATGTAGGCTTGTTAGTTTAATACAGCAAATAGGGGACATATTTATATATTTTACTGATAAAATATAGCCCTTTATGAAATGTTCAGCTTTTACCATTCCTCAAGAAGCTGTTACTGCTTTCGAATATATCAAACTTGAGAAAGATAAAGCTTGCATGTCTCTACACTATAGGGATTCGTTTTATAACTGAGACAGCCATATCAGACTCCACTTGCTACATTAACTCCAGGGGAATACCCAACAGTGTTGTTCTAATTTGTTTTCAACATCTTTTCCAAAAGTGAATCATAGTGTCTTTCTATTATGAAGGAAGCTGCAACATATTTTTGAATTCTTTATGCAAATGGCAAATCTACCATGAAAGAAATTGTTTTGTCCTTATTTCAGATCAACAAAGATTCAGTGGATCTCTGATCAATTTAGGTCAATCGAAACCGTGATCCTACAACCGCGAGTTAGCTGCCCTAACCACTGGGCCATTGCACCTCCACATGTATATATATATATAATATACCATAAGTCCTGGTATTTTAGCTATGTGTTTGTCTGCATGGTTTTTGACCATACCTAAAGTACCAATTATAAAATGCAATTGTTTCTGTTTTCAGGCCCCACATTCGTGATGTTTCTTTTCCAGGTCCTTATAGTTCAGTAGTTTTTTCCGCAGCTCTTTCAGAGATACAGTGTCATCTACAGGGATGGATATGTCGATTATAAGGCAAACCTTTTTCTTGGTGACCCTTGACAACCAATATCTGGTTGATTAACCATGATCTCCCAATCTGAGCATCTTGGTATATCCCAGAATATGG
>NW_021824994.1:5000-17073 GCF_006345805.1 Octopus sinensis | reverse complement strand
CATATTTCAGTTGAGAGACGATGTCTTTCTCCCAATATATTTTGAAAATAATGAAGAATTTCATATAAAAAAATAAATAAATAAAATAAACTTTGTCATTAATCATTTGGTATTTGGAGAATAGATTAACATGGAATTTTGCTGGAAGCTTTTAATCTAAATCAATTTAAAACAAGAAGTTCATATCATGGAATCAGAAGGGGGTGGCGGTCCTGGATGGGTTGATATTAAAGAGTGAATGAGATATACTTTTGTTTTGTTTAATGTTTTATCAAAATTAGAGTGGTGGTGGGTGGGGGAAGGCGGTCATTGGCCGAGGACAGCTGGCCCCTGGCCTAGAGTGACTATTGACCTCTGGCCTCGAGGGAACCACTGAACCCTAGAGAAGGGCTTTTCTTCAGAAATAAAGGGTCCTCGTTATAATTCAGTACAGAACGGAAATGTCGGAGTCTTCCCATGCTAATATTCTATGTAATTCCATAATATAATCATTGTTAGATTTAAATCGAAGTCGAGCAGCGATTCGATTTATGCGACTCGGGTTGGATCCCTTCATTCGTTGCTGTGAATTAATGATGAAACATGGCACTAAAGCTTTCTATAAGATTGGCAGCACTAATCTATCTCTATCTATCTATCTATCTATCTATCTATCTATCTATCTATCTATCTATCTATCTATCTATCTATCTATCTATCTATCTATCTCTATCTATCTATCTATACATATACATATACATATATATATATATATATATATATATATATATTATATATATATATATATATATATATATAATATATATATATAATATTATATATACCGTGCACGTCTGTGTGTGTGTGTGTGTTGTCCCCCGCCACTGCTTGACATCGGTGTTGGTGTGCTTACGTCTTCGTAACTTAGCAGTTCGGCAAGCGTCCGATAGAATAAGTACAAGGACTCACAAAAATAAAATAAATAAAATAATAAATTCAATTTAAATTCTTCTAGACGTGGCCCCAGCATGACCGCAGTCTAATGCCTGAAACAATTAAAAGCTAAAAGACGATAAATAAACCCTTAAACTCACTGTGAGGTTTGCTATACGCGATTGGTTCTGTGGTATTTTTACATTAGTTAAGGGTCAGACATGGCTGTCCACTCCACTAAATGCTCACTGTGTGTGCGTGGACATTGCACTAAATGTTCGGACATTTAGTGCAATGTGTATGAACGGGTATTGTGCTACCCCCAGCTACCCCGCTTTCTATCTAGTTACGAAATCTACATCAGGCTTTGATTATCCCCTTGACGTCCCACGATATATTGAAATACGCAATGAGAAATTTAGTTTCTTACATTTTGCTGTTTGTCTGGTTGTCTTCTAATCTGGATTTGGTCGCATAACTAAAATTTAGTGCGGCTGAATAAAGATTTAAGCAAACACGCAAGATATAGATGCTCGTATATCTGTCTCACACATCAGACTGTGTCACTCCTCACGCCGACTATGTTTATTTATCTTACAAACAGCACATTTCGATTCTCAATTAATAAAATCATACCTACACATACACACACATAAACGCGCACAAATATATCATAGAATATACATACATACATATATATACACACACATATATATATATTATAATATATATATATATATATATATATATATATATATAATATATATATATATATATATATATATATACATATATATATATATATATAGGCGTAGGAGTGGCTGTGTGTGGTAAGTAGCTTGCTTACCAACCACATGGTTCCGGGTTCAGTCCCACTGCGTGACACGTTGAGCAAGTGTCTTCTACTATAGCCAAGGCCGACCAAAGCCTTGTGAGTGGATTTGGTATATGGAAACTGAAAGAATCCCGTCGTATATGTATATATATATATATATGTGTGTGTGTGTGTGTGTGTGTGTGTGTGTGTGTGTGTGTATGTTTGTGTGTCTGTGTTTGTCCACCCCCACCATCGCTTGACAACCGATGTAGGTGTGTTTACGTCTCCGTAACTTAGCGGTTCGGTAAAAGAGACCGTTAGAATAAGCACTAGGCTTACAAAGAATAAGTCCTGGGGTCGATTTGCTCGACTAAAAGGCGGTGCTCCTGCATAGTCAAATGACTGAAACAAGTAAAAAAGTAAAAGAGTATATATATATGTGTGTGTGTGTGTGTGTGTGTGTGTACCGTTGGCGATTTTTTCCTCCGTCTTCCCTGCCTTGGATCTTTCCTTTTCCTATGTTTCTGACGAAGAGCTCCGCTCGAAACGTTAAATCCTTCTTCTTTCCTTCTCTCCTGAGCGTCCAATAACACTATACTTGTTCCACGTCCTCGCGTTGTTGTGTCTTCTTTTTGGGTTTTCATGTTTGGATTAACTTTATATACATATATATATATATATATATATATATATATATATATAGAGAGAGAGAGAGAGAGAGAGAGACTCATGCATGTATAAATGCACACTTCTATACGAGCTACACCTTATTTGTAGTGACTTGTGTCTTTTGTCTTTATAATTGTTTATTGTATTTACACTGTACATAGATATACGTATATACATGCGTATGTATATACGTATGTGTATGTATAAATAACTATATGACTATACACACACACACTAGAAGGCGACAGACTGCTCTGAAACAAAGCTTGACCACTTCAAGGCAGAAACATAGCATGGCTCTTCGTCAGGAAGAGGAAAGAGGAAAGATCCGGAAAGAAGGAAAAGAATAGTTTAAGAAAAGTACGTGTGTCGTTACACGGTTGGAATGACCGGACGCGGAAGGAGGTAGAAAAAGTGGTTTCTGAAGACAGGAGAGTGCGAAAATGGCCAGAGTGTGCGTGCATGCGCGCCTGGGTGTGTGCGTCGTGTTCATGTGTGTGTGTGTGTGTGTATCTAGTGGTTAAGGTACACGAACGCTAGATCGAGGTTTCGATTCCTGGACAGGGCGGAAGGTGGTGTTGTTGAGCAAAACATTTCATTTCACGTTGTTGCAGTCCATTCAGCTGTAAGTGGATTGAACAGTGTTCTGATCAGGGCCAATGTTGGCCTGCTCGCCTTGTCAACAGAATGATATCATTCGAAAGCTTAAACAATGTGAAGCGCATTGTGATCAGCGATGTATAACACCATCTCATAGTCTGGTCGATAGCGTGATATTACATGTGTGTGTGTGTGCATAAGCGCACACACGCATAAATATGAATAAATAAACTTGTACATAGACGTGTAGGAGGGGCATGTCCCTGTCAATGTCGAGCCCCTGAGATCGATCACTGCATCAAACTGTATTGGAAGCCGTGTCGGAATATCTCTGTTTTTGCCCAATCTCAGGATTTCATTCTAGCCAATGCCCGACGCTAAGCGCATGCGTGGATAAAATAGGAAATATTCCCCATTCCTTCTTTCTACGTGGATTCAAACCTTGCTGTGAATATCTATATATTTCTTGATCTATGGTTCGTTCCTTACAGAGAGCAATGAGATTTAATCACGTGGTTAAATGACATGTAGCAAGGCTGAATGTGTATTTATCAAACATAGATATGTTTACTTATTCTCCAGTATACACACGCGTTGTCTAATTATTTTATTTTATACACGCTGCTAGCGAATGTAAATGACTAAAATCAGTTTTTACGAATCATTTTTTTTTACAAGAATTTTTATGCTGCTTCCTGTGTTTGTAGGGTAAATATAGGAATAACAAGACACGAATAACAACGGGAAGAATAACACTAAATGACACATGTCAGCTAATGATTAATACCACATGATAACATATGAGCAATACCACATGAAGAATAACGAATTAATAAAACCCGATAAGCAGAATAACACTGAATAACAACGTATGACAACACATAGCTTATGGATGATAGCACACGAATATTACATGGGGATATAGAAGCAATAACACACGAATAATAACAGTGGATCGATAATACATAATAACAGAAGATTAACAACATGTAAATGATGATGATAATAATAATAATAATAATAATAATAATAGTAATAATAATAATAATAATAATAATAATAATAATAATAATAATTATTATTATTATTATTATTATTATTGTTATTGTTATTATTATTATTATTATTATTATTATTATTATTATTATTATTATTGTTATTGTTATTATTATTATTGTTATTGTTATTATTATTATTATTATTATTATGATTATTATGATTATTATTGTTATTGTTATTATTATTGTTATTGTAAAAACTTCACAGAAGCAAATAAGGCAGCAAGTATTGTTGTAGCAGAAAATGTGGGTGTCGATGTCAAGAAAAAGAAACATAATGGAAGTGACAAAAGAAAAGATCCATGGTGGAAAAGAAGAATACAGGCGGGGTTAGATATGCTCTCGAAGGACATTTCTGTGTCAGACCGAAAAGAAAAGGGGGAGCTTAAAAGCGAACAAAAATACAGGGTGCTGAACAGGAAGTATGATATTGAAAGAAAGGGCCTGAAAGTAGTAGTGAAGGAACTGAAACAGCGCCTCATTGCAAAGAAAGCAAAGATGGTAAGATTCGACCAAAGAATGAAGGGTTACCACCAGAATAGTTTATTCAGAGTAGATTCTATAAAGAAATAAATGGAGGATGTACAGATGAAAAGTTGATACCGGACAACATTGAAAGTCAAAGGTTTTGGAACGAAATCTGGAGCAAAGACAAGGAGCACAAGAAGGATGCTGAATGGTTGCAAGAACTGAAACAAACAGTAGCCTGTCCAAAACAGGCAGAAATAGTTATTTCAGTTAAGGAAGTGAAGAAATCAGCAAAACAAAAAAAAAATGAGCAACTTGAAGGCCCCGGGACCAGATGGAGTTCAAGGCTACTGGATCAAAAGATTTGGTGAATGTCGTGCATGAATAGCTGAGCAACTCAACACTTTGTTAAAAGCCGACCAAGCAAAACCAGAGTGGGTGGGACATTGGGTAGGACAGTACTGTGCCTGAAAAACATCGGAAAAGGCAATACGGTAGACAATTACAGGCCGATATCCTGTTTGCCACTTACGTGGAAATTGTTGGTTGGAATAGTCGCAGAGTCAATGTACGGACATCTGGCAAAAAATAGAGTCCTGCCACATGGACAGCAGACAAACTAAACAGCTTAGAAAAAAGACAAGGAAGTTGCTGACTAGATATAGGATACTCCACCCAAAAGCGGGAGATGAGGACAGATTGGATGCGAGCACAGCATTAGAGCATAGAACTCGTGTAGGATGGAAGATTGCAAAGATAAAGCACTGTACAAGCACTTGAGAATGAATGAAACTGATAATAGGAGGATAAAGAAAAGAATGCATGGACAATTTCACAGGGATGTTGAAGATAAGACAGACAGAGAAAAAAGATGACTAAAAGTGATTTAAAACTAGAAACGGAGGCTCTAATCTTTGCTGCCCCAGAACAAGCACTAAGAATGAATTGCATCAAATACAGAATAGACAAAACATCAGAAAGTGATAAGTGCAGAATTTGTGGACACATGGTGAAATCGTATGGCATATTGCCAGTCAATGTACGCCACTAGCCCAGAAGGAATATAAGAGGCGTGATGACAATACAGCAAGGATTGTCCATTGGACACTTTGCAAACAAGTATGGACTTGACAGAGCAAAAAAGTGGTACGAACATAAACCCGAAGGCATCATCAAAAATGATAATGCGAAGATGCTATGGGATTTTATGATTCAGTGCGACCATGAGATAGAGGATAGGAAGTCGGACATAGTATTAATTGAGAAAGAAAGCAAACGATGCTGGATCATAGATATAGCATGCCCAGCTGACAACAAGGTATGCGATAAGAAAGAAAGAAAAGTCGATAGATATGATAGGTCAGCTTGGGAGGTTAAGCAGTTGTGGTCGATGAAAAAGGTAGCTGTTGTACCAATAATTGTCGGAGCCCTGGGAACAGTGAGCAAAAATCTCGAGAAGTACGTGGAACAAATAGGGGCTGCAATATGGGTGAAGCACATGCAGAAAACAGCACTGCTTGGAACCGCTCGAATACTCTGGAAGGTGCTCGAAAAATAAGAGGTGTTACCTTAGTTCACTGGTAGTGAACAGCTGACACTAGTACATCTCCAGCGTTAGAAGCTGTGCAAAGGTAATAATAATAATAATAATAATAATAATAATAATAATAATAATAATAATAATAACATTATAATACAAGGAAACATAATAAACCTTTTAATTGTAAGCCCAAGTCTTGAAATTTTGCGGGGTGGGGGGGAAATTGATTTCATCAACTCCAGTACTTCAGTGGTACACATTTGTTTGACCCTGAAAGGATGAAAGCAAAAGTCAACCTTGGCAGAACACAACTCAAAACACAGATCCAGATGAAATGTCGCTAAGCATTTTGTTCGATGCTCTAACGATTCTGCCAACTTGCCACCTGAAAAAAGCACCAGAATAAAACATGACAACGTATGGTTAAACCAGTGGAATCCTTTCAGCCTGATCTTGGGTAGCCCCTACATAAAATGTCCTAATCCTTAATGCAAAGCTTTCTTTCACAAAACACTGCCTATGTATTTATCAAACTCACACACATCAGATAATTCCCACTGTAGCCATTAATCCTCTTTATTGTGGTTACAAGGCCTCAACTTTCGAGGTCGGAAGCTAACCGATTACATCAGCCTCAGTATTCAACTGGTCCTTTTTTTTTATCGGCTCCTAAAAAACGAAAACCAAAGTCGGCGTCGGCTGGATTAGAACTCAGAACGTGAAGACCGACATGCTAGCATTTTTGCCAGGTCCCCGCCTTAACCAGAACAAATAAGGGCTTCAAATTTCGGCACAAGGCCAGCCATTTTAAGGGAGGAGGGAATAAGTCGATTACATCGACCTCGAAAGGAAGAAAGGCAAAGTCGACCTCGGCTGAATTTGAACTCAGAACGTGTAGATGGAGGAAATGCTGCTAAGCATTTTGTCCAGTGTGCTAATGATTCTACAGGCTCGCCCCCCCCCCTCATTAGCCATAACTAACAATAAAGACAAGGATTCGACAACAGCAAGAAGAAGAACCGTTAGCACGCCGGATAAAATGCTTAGCAGCATTTTGTATTCCTTTACTTTCTGAGTTCAAATTTCGTCGAGGTCGACTTTGTCTTTCCCTTTCGGGGTCAGTAAAATAAAGTACCAGTGACAGATGGGGATCGATCTAACAGACTAGCCCCCTCCGCCAATATTCCAAGCCTAATGCCTTTAGTAGAAAAGAATATTTTTAAAAATCACGTACAAAGCAATATTTTGGGAGGGGGTGGGGAATAATCCACTTACGCCGGACTTGAAAGGGTGAAACCCAAAAGTGACTACAGAGGGATTCTAAACTAAAACTCAACGTCAGGAGGGGGCCCACACAAGTTACTTGCCGAACCCCTCTCGGAATCTACATACCATGGACAATAAGCGTTTCCACCCATTCTACACAGCTCTTTCCTTGGATAATGGAACTGCAACTGTTACATCCTACATATTTTTTTAAACTTTTATTTTTATTCTCTTATTTCCCTTTATACTTCCTACATCCATCTTTTTCCAAAATAACTCCTTATATTGAACTCTGCTATTTCCCTCTATTCAACTCTCTCGTATCGTGTTCTGATGAAGGGATATCTGTAATATCCCAGAAACAGCTGTAAGACTACCTTTCTCTTTATAAATGTCCTGAGAATTCCACACAGCCTTGGCTTTGTTGTCTCATTTTATTTCACACACACACGCGCGGCACACATACACACACACATATGTATATATATATATATATATATATATATGTATGTATTTATATGTATGTATATATGTGTATATATATATATAGTATATATGTATATATGTATATATATATGTATATATGTATATATATATATATATATGTATATGTATATATGTATATATATATATATATATATATATATGTATATATATAATATATATATATATATATATGTATATATATAATATAAATTAGAGATAAAAGCACTATGCAAGTTGGAGTTATACTCCCTAATATTATTGTTTATATATTTATATAGAATAAAACTTACTTGGAAATGGATGCGTGGCGTTCGATCATATAATAATATAAATAATATGTGTGCATATATACATACATACATGTACATATATATATATATATGTATGTATATATGTATATACACATGCATACATGGGTACAGGACGTCAAAAAACGTAAACAACACGAAATACAAAATCATGGAAAACGAACTTTTTTTGAAGAACAAAAGAAACAAATAGAAAAACGAGACAAGCAACATAAAAAACAATCCCTTCATCAGTTATCCGCTGCTTTATCTACTCCGCATTTCGAGTAATTATGTATGTACATGTATGTATGTATATATGCATATATATATATATATATATATTATATATATATATTTGTATGTATGTATGAATGTATGTATGTATTATATATATATATATATATATTATATATATATATACAGGGAGAGAGAGAGAGAGAGAGAGAGAGAGAGAGAGAGAGTGAGTGTGTGTGTGTTACAAGGATGCCCTCAAGTAACTATGTATTGAAAAAACAAAATGAAACTTTTTTATTGAATGATTTTTTTTATTGACAACATTTTTACGGGAAGAAAAGAAGGAAATAAACATTAAGAGTATAAAAGATTCAATTATCGAGAAAAACAAAAAAAAAAGTGAGAGGAATGCTTAGAGAAGTGCATCATGGGAAAGTACAAAGGAATTACGTTTGTAGTTTCGGTCCCTTAAGACAACCTTTCCGGGCTCAAATAGAATTTTATTGGTAAGTTCGTTGATGCCTTAGCTGATCGAAACTTCGAAGTTACTGTCAATACTATTCTTCTTAAAGAAAAATATATTCACACACACACACACACACACACACACACACACACACCACACACACATATATATATATATTATATATATATATATATATAATATATATATATATATATATATATGTACATACATACATATATATATATGTGTGTGTGTGTATATCTATATATATATGTATATATATATATTAATATATAATTGAAGAAATTCGTTATAGGTATAAAGATACCTTAAACAAGTATAAAAATGGAGAAAATATGTTAAAATCAAAGTTGAATTTAATACGATTTTGATTTGAACATCTTTTCTCCATTTTTATACTTGTTTAAGGTATACCTATATACCTATAACGAATTTTCTTAATTGCTATTTTCATATTCTTAATACTTACTCTGGCTGATGTTTATGAATTTGATGAATTTTTATTAGAAATTATTTTTTCTCTCTTTTTGGATTCTTCAAAAAGTTTAAATTGTTCTTTCGTTCTTTTTGAACATATTTTTTCTATATATATATATATATATATATAATATATATATATATTATATATATATATATATATATATATATATATTATATATATATATATATTATATATATATATATACATATAGATTAATCAGCCGAAATTGCGAAGATGATCTGGTTCTTGACTGATGACTGAGGGCTTCGAATGTCCCGTCCTGTGGTTCTTGTGTCGTCTCCTAGGTGTTTCACGTTTATGTATGAATATACGAATACGTGTATATAACATATATCTGAAACATACATGTATCCACATGCATGTATACATACATATATATATGTATACATCTACATACACACATACTCACGTGTGTGTGCGTATATATATATATATATATATATATATACGCATAAACAACTTATAAATAAGGGCAAACGAAAAGATTTCTAATGCCAAATATGCCGAAATTAGACACCCTGTCTATAACCATATAATTTATCGCAATACGCACGCTACTCAAAAAAAGTTCGACAGAAATCTCTAAAAAATTCCATTATTACCATATCGGACCGATTTCAGGGTTAGTTCATAAGAAACCTCCCTTCGTCAGTGATAAATATGGCAAAGAAACAAATGAGATACTTACTCATACCCATGGAAGAAGCAAACACTAAGTCCTGAGCACAATTAAGTACCCCAAATACATCCAAAATAGAAACTCTCCAGCCCATTTGAGACACGTGCGATTTGAACTGAGGCTCTCATAGAGTGAGAGAGTCCGAAAGTGAACACCATTAAATTTATATTTAATGTAGGATAAAATTTTTTCGAAAAAAATTTTTATCAATGGCCAGCATATTAAGAAATAATATTAGGGAGTATATTGTTTGAGTTGCCTAATAGTGGTTTTATCTCTAATTTAATTTATATATAATATATATATATATATATATATATATTATATATAAAATCACCAACGGTACATACGCGGTCATATATATATATATATATATATATATATATATGACCGCGTATGTGCGTTGGTGATTTTTTTTCCGTTCATCTTCCCTTCCCTGGATCTTTCCTTCTATGTTTCCGACGAAGAGCTCCGCTCGAAACGTTAAACTCTCCTTCCCTTCTTTCCTGAGCGTCCAATAATACTATATTTGTTCCACGTCCTCGCGTTGTTGTGTTTTCTCTTTGTGTTTTCATGTTTGGAATAACTTATATATATATATATATATATATATATATATATAATATATATATATATATATATATATATATATATATGCATACATATTTAAAGATAAAATCAATTAATAATCTAATCAGTCGCATCCATGCTAATGGAGTGTAATTTAAGTTGGGTTTTAGAGTCTTCTGACGTCTACCACTAGCGTGTAGGTTCTGTTTCTCAGTACCCTTAATTATAATTATACATATATATATACAGACAAAACACACACACGCAAATATATAGGACGGGCTTCTTTCAGTTTCCGTCTACCAAGTCCACTCCCAATGCTTTGGTCGGCCCGAGGCTATAGTAGAAGACACTTGCCCAACGTGCCACTCAGTGGGACTGAACCCGGAACCGAGTTGTTGGGAAGCAAGCTTCCTACCACATTCCCACTCATATATTAAGTATATATCTGTATGTGCATGAAAAGCAACCAATTGCAATCGCTTAACCTTACGCTCTATATTTCATGTTTAAAGTAAGTGCAATTTATATCTGAAAAAGTATGTTCTAAAGTGAGTGTAATAGGGATCCACTAGTGTGGAGCTGCTGCCGGTGAAATATGTTCGCTGCTGGGAATACAGTCATAGACGTGCATCTGTGCATCACTCTCCACACACCGTGTGTGTCTCGATTATAGGATTAGATTAGGACCAATAATCATTGTTATTCTTAGTTAATCCGTGGGTGTGACTGTAAATATATACAGGAGTTTTCTAAAGATTAGCGTGTTGTCTAGTTCGGACGATTTGTTGACTAAGTTTGAATGAGGTGAGTAAGCGTGTCTCACAAACAGAAATTGTTTGGGCCTTTGTTGAGATATTGTAAAGAATGGGGCCACTTAAAGACAGACAAATCTTGCATATGAGATATTAACAGGCAGACACACACATGCACAAACACTCTGACTCCCCGCCTTTCTCTTCTCTCTCTCTCTCTCTCTCTCTCTCTCTATCTATCTATCTATCTATCTATCTATCTATCTATCTGCCTGTCAGTCTGTCTGTCTGTCTGTCTATCTCCCTATCTGTCTGTCTGTCTGTCTGTTTGTCTGTCTGTCAATCTATATGTTGGCCGACAATCGTGAGGTTATGAGTTCGATTCTCGAACTGAGCTGCATGTTGTGTTCTTGAGCAAGAAACTTTATTTCACGTTGCTCCAGTTCAATCGGCTTTAGAAATGAGTTGCAACATCACTGGTGCCAAGTTGTATCAGCCTTACCCTTTCCCTTAGATGGCATATATATATATATATATATATATATATATATAACTCGATACGTAAAAGACTTTCTTACATTCACGAGCGTCAAACTAATACCAAGATGTAATGTATTGAACTTCAACAACCTAGTTGTCAATCGTGCTGAAGCACTACATTTGAAAATGTTTCACGTGCGCACGTGGCTGTAATAAAGTCCAAATTAACACCAATAACAATATTATTGTAAGGGAAGAAA
>NW_021824993.1:0-17029 GCF_006345805.1 Octopus sinensis | reverse complement strand
TTAGAAGACACAATAGAGTTAATTTTGTCATTTGGTCAAGAACTCATCATCATCATCATCATCGTTTAACGTCCGTTTTTATAGTAGCATGGGTCGGACGATTTCACTGGCAAGGCAGTAGGCTGCGCCAGGCTCCAATGTGATCTGGCAAGGTTTCCACATATGTTGCCATTCCTAACGCCAACCACTCCGAGAGTGTGGTGGGTGCCTTTTACGTGCCACCGACACAGGAGCCAGTCGGGGTGGGGGCTGGCATCGACCACGTTCGGATGGTGCTTTTTACGTGCCACCGGCACAGGGAGCTAGTCAGGCGGCAGTGAGAAGGACCTATGCTTCTATGGTACTTATAACGTGACACAGGAACAGGTGCCAGTCAGGTGGCACTGGCATCGGTCACAACTACAATTTCCATTTTGATTTCGATCTTGAATTGCTTTTGATTTGTCATTTCTCTTATTGCCTGGTGGACTATGATGAAAACGAGGGGTTTAGGAATGATCCCTAGTGAACTCCTACTTCTATCCGGAATTCTTCACTATACTCATTGCCGATCCTCACCTTACTACAGGGCCTCTTCAACTCTTATAATCGCTCGTCAATCCCTAGTTTCCGCATTAGCTGTAAAAAGGATTCTATTAAATATTCCACTGAAATTTCATAAAATCAAGGTTAACGTGGTTGGTAAAATGGTTAAATAAGAAGACATTATAGAGTTAATGATGCCTTTTAGGACAGAGAACTAAAACATTTTGTTGTTTATTTGTAAACAGGTGAGTTAACGAGAAAGTTTTTGTTTCTTTTGCTACTAAGGTCTTTCCTAAGTTTTCTGATAGTTTATTGTTGTTGTTGTTGTTATGTATCCAGATGTCTGTCATGATATGTTGTTTAGGTACGTACCCTGAATGTCTCAGGTCAGAATAACTTTGTTATAAATTAAAGACATTAAAAATCAAATCTCTAAGATTATAAGTATAATGATCATTAACGTTGATTAAATATTAAATTTAGTATTGAACGGTGAACATCTGTTTGCATTTAAAAATATTGGTGTTGACATAAAATACAAAGATAGGAATTAAATATGAGTTCCCTGTGTGACTTGATCTCACAAATCCTTGTTTGTAACTATATATAATATACACTTATTACATTGTTTGAACAACATTTACCATCCATATAGTCATTCTCTTTCTCACTCTTGTTAGATTTTAAATGATATTAATGCTAAAAGAGGCACAGTTTTCTGAGTGTTTCACCCTTTGGTCTTGATTGTTGCGTTCAAATTATTTAATGAAAGATAGTCATTGTTATTTGACCAGGAAATGAATTAATCATTGGTATTTGGCAGTGGACTTGGTTATATCTTTCTTCGTTTGCTCATGGAACTACCATAATATTAGCTGTGCTGAGACACAATCATATTCATAGTAATGAAGGTTATATGTTCTTTACTCAGATTATATACAATCTATATTGATATCTAGTATTGCACCGTCAAGCACAGTGCCATTGTATCACATATATACCCAATTATCATGATAAATAATTAGCTATAATTCATTAACTCTCTTACATTTGTATGTCTGAAATGTAAACATATTTTGTCATAGGAACATCGTGTACCCTCACATTACATTTTATATCTTGTTAGGGATCATGTTGGGGAAGGGTGTATGGAATTTGGCTTGTGGAGATGATTTTTAGGGGACAGATTGTGTGCGGGGTGGAGGGTACGTACATAAAGGACATGTCTTTATGACCTCAGTTTTACTTAATTAGAGAGGAATTTTGATTAGTGAATTCTAGAGATGAGAGGACAGTGCCATGCCATAGATTTGGCACAGTTATAAGAAAAGAAAGACAAAGCTAAGAGAAAACTGTTATCAAGTGTTAATTAAATGAGATAATTGGTACATTGTTAGAATATTTAATGTGTTTCTAGAGAGAGAGAGAGAGAGAGCAGTGAGGGTGGATTTAGAAATGTTAGTCTGTTTTATTGTGGACATATTGGGCTATTACATGGGACCGCTGTAGAAAGTACAGAAATATTGACCAAAACCATAATGGTCAAAGGTTGACCAGTAACGACAGGAATTGAATGTCTCACAATAACAAGATAGAGTTTAATAAAAATAAAGATGAAGAAAGTTTATTTTTAAAAGTAAAACTTGGAAATATTTATTTCAGGGGCTCCAAAGTGTGAGGACAGGTGTGTACAAACAGAGGCTACATGTCAGGAATTAGGGGCTACATCTCAGGCAATTGGTGAGTATAAAATAATAGTTCCCAATTGATTTCTGTAAGGTTTTCTTCCCCCGAGTATATTGTGCTTGAAAGAATAACTGAAAACAGCTTCCTTTCCTATTTTCCAATTGAACAATTATCTGTATAATAATTGAATTAAAGATATCGATTTACTGAGAGTTTATGAAATACCCATTGAGGTTAATGCTGTTGGTAATAATGTTCAAATTAGAAGACACAATAGAGTTAATTTTGTCATTTGGTCACGGAACTCATCATCATCATCATTATCATCCTCCTCCTCATCATCATCGTTTAACGTCCGTTTTTATAGTAGCATGGGTCGGACGATTTCACTGGCAAGGCAGTAGGCTGCGCCAGGCTCCAATGTGATCTGGCAAGGTTTCCACATATGTATGCCATTCCTAACGCCAACCACTCCGAGAGTGTGGTGGGTGCCTTTTACGTGCCACTGTCACAGGAGCCAGTCGGGGTGGGGGCTGGCATTGACCACGTTCGGAAGTTGCTTTTTACGTGCCACCGGCACAGGGAACCAGTCAGGCGGCACTGGCATCGGCCATAATTACAATTTGCATTTTGATTTCGATCTTGATTTGATTTTGATTTGTGATTTCTGATTTCTGGTTTTACTTGACTCAGAAATTCTTCTCAAGCGCAACTTATCACTCTGTGATTCAAGGGTACTTTTAAAAAGGGCTGGTTATGCAACACTGGTATAGGCTACAGCTGTGATCTCACTTCACTTGCCGGGTCCTCTTAATCACATCATATTTCCAGAGGTCTCTGTCTCTTGCCATTACCTCTGTGAGGCCCAACGTTCGAAGGTCGTTTCACCACATCATGCCCTGTCTTCCTGGGCCACTCCTTTCCACGCGTTCCTTCCACTGTTAGGGTGCAACACTTCTTCCCACAGCTCTCCTCATCCATACACATGACAATACCAGTGCAGTTGTCTCTCTTGTACACCACATCTGATGCTTCTTATGTCTAACACTTCTCTCAGGCCTCTTCACTCTGCCTTGTGTGCACACTGACATCGTTGCGTTCAAATTATTTAATGAAAGATAGTCATTGTTATTTGACCAGGAAATGAATTAATCATTAGTATTTGGCAGTGGACTTGGTTATATCTTTCTTCGTTTGCTCATGGAACTACCATAATATTAGCTGTGCTGAGACACAATCATATTCATAGTAATGAAGGTTATATGTCCTTTACTCAGATTATGTACAATCTATATTGATATCTAGTATTGCACCGTCAAGCACAGTGCCATTGTATCACATATATACCCAATTATCATGATAATTAATAAGCTATAATTCATTAACTCTCTTACATTTGTATGTCTGAAATGTAAACATATTTTGTCATAGGGACCTTGTGTACCCTCACCTAACATTTTACACCTTGTTAGGGATTTAGGGATCATGTTGAGGAAGGGTGTATGGAATTTGGCTTGTGGAGATGATTTTTAGGAGACAGATTGTGTGCGGGGTGGGGGGTATGCACATAAAGGACATGTCTTTATGGGCGCAGTGTTACTTAATTAGAGAGGAATGTTGATTAGTGAATTCTAGAGATGAGAGGACTGTGCCATGCCATAGATTTGGCAGTTATAAGAAAAGAAAGACAATGCTAAGAGAAAACTGTCATCAAGTGTTAATTAAATGAGATAATTGCAACATTGTTAGAATATTTAATGTGTTTTTAGAGAGAGAGAGGGGGGGATTTAGAGATGTTAGTCTGTTTTATTGTGGACATATTGGGCTATTACATGGGACCACTGTAGAAAGTACAGAAATATTGACCAAAACCATAATGGTCAACATTTGACCATTAACGACAGGAATTGAATGTCTCACAATAACAAGATAGAGTTTAATAAAAATAAAGATGAAGAAAGTTTATTTTTAAATGTAAAACTTGGAAATATTTATTTCAGGGGCTCCAAAGTGTGAGGACAGGTGTGTACAAACAGAGGCTACATGTCAGGAATTAGGGGCTGCATCTCAGGCAATTGGTGAGTATAAAATAATAGTTCCCAATTGATTTCTGTAAGGTTTTCTTCCCCCGAGTATATTGTGCTCGAAAGAATAACTGAAAACAGCTTCCTTTCCTATTTTCCAATTGAACAATTATCTGTATAAAAATTGAATTAAAGATATCGATTTACAGAGAGTTTATGAAATACCCATTGAGGTTAATGCTGTTGGTAATAATGTTCAAATTAGAAGACACAATGGAGTTAATTTTGTCATTTGGTCACAGAACTCATCATCATCATCATCATCATCATCATCGTTTAACGTCCGTTTTTATAGTAGCATGGGTCGGACGATTTCACTGGCAAGGCAGTAGGCTGCGTCAGGCTGCAATGTGATCTGGCAAGTTTTCCACATATGTATCCCATTCCTAATGCCAACCACTCCAAGAGTGTGGTGGGTGCCTTTTACGAGCCACCGGCACAGGAGCCAGTCGGGGTGGGGGCTGGCATCGACCACGTTCGGATGGTGCTTTTTACGTGCCAGCGGCACAGGGAACTAGTCAGGCGGCAGTGACAAGGACCTATGCTTCTATGGTACTTATAACGTGACACAGGAACAGGTGCCAGTCAGGCGGCACTGGCATCGGTCACAACTACAATTTGCATTTTGATTTCGATCTTGAATTGCTTTTGATTTGTCATTTCTCTTATTGCCTGGTGGACTATGATGAAAACGAGGGGTTTAGGAATGATCCCTAGTGAACTCCTACTTCTATCCGGAATTCTTCACTATACTCATTGCCGATCCTCACCTTACTACAGGGCCTCTTCAACTCTTATAATCGCTCGTCAATCCCTAGTTTCCGCATTAGCTGTAAAAAGGATTCTATTAGATATTCCACTGAAATTTCATAAAATCAAGGTTAACGTGGTTGGTAAAATGGATAAATAAGAAGACATTATAGAGTTAATGATGTCTTTTAGGACAGAGAACTAAAATAGTTTGTTGTTTATTTGTAAACAGGTGAGTTAAAAAGAAAGTTTTTGTTTCTTTTGCTACTAAGGTCTTTCCTAAGTTTTCTCATAGGTTATTGTTGTTGTTATTGTTATGTATCCAGATGTCTGTCATGATATGTTGTTTAGGTACGTACCCTGAATGTCTCAGGTCAGAATAACTTTGTTATAAATTAAAGACATTAAAAATCAAATCTCTAAGATTATAAGTATAATGATCATTAACGTTGATTAAATATTAAATTTAGTATTGAACGGTGAACATCTGTTTGCATTTAAAAATATTGGTGTTGACATAAAATACAAAGATAGGAATTAAATATGAGTTCCCTGTGTGACTTGATCTCACAAATCCTTGTTTGTAACTATATATAATATACACTTATTACATTGTTTGAACAACATTTACCATCCATATAGTCATTCTTTTTCTCACTCTTGTTAGATTTTAAATGATATTAATGCTAAAAGAGGCACAGTTTTCTGAGTGTTTCACCCTTTGGTCTTGATTGTTGCGTTCAAATTATTTAATGAAAGATAGTCATTGTTATTTGACCAGGAAAAGAATTAATCATTAGTATTTGGCAGTGGACTTGGTTATATCTTTCTTCGTTTGCTCGTGGAACTACCATAATATTAGCTGTGCTGAGACACAATCATATTCATTGTAATGAAGGTTATATGTCCTTTACTCAGATTATATACAATCTATATTGATATCTAGTATTGCACCGTCAAGCACAGTGCCATTGTATCACATATATACCCAATTATCATGATAATTAATAAGCTATAATTCATTAACTCTCTTACATTTGTATGTCTGAAATGTTAACATATTTTGTCATAGGAACATCGTGTACCCTCAGCTAACATTTTATATCTTGTTAGGGATCATGGTGGGGAAAAGGTGTATGGTTTCAAGGTTGTTGGGGATGTTTTTTTAGGGGACAGATTGTGTGCGGGGTGGAGGGTATGCACATAAAGAACATGTCTTTATGGGCTTAGTTTTACTTAATTAGAGAGGAATGTTGATTAGTGAATTCTAGAGATGAGAGGACTGTGCCATGCCATAGATTTGGCACAGTTATAAGAAAAGAAAGACAAAGCTAAGAGGAAACTCTTATCAAGTGTTAATTAAATGAGATAATTGCAACATTGTTAGAATATTTAATGTGTTTCTAGAGAGAGAGAGAGAGAGGGAGAGGGTGGATTTAGGAATGTTAGTCTGTTTTATTGTGGAAACATTGGGCTATTACATGGGACCACTGTAGAGAGTACAGAAATATTGACCAAAACCATAATGGTCAACATTTGACCAGTAAGGTCACCAATTGAATGACTCACTATAACAAGATAGAGTTTAATAAAAATAAAGATACAGACATTTTAATATCAAATGTAAAACTTGGAAATATTTATTTCAGGGGCTCCAAAGTCTGAAGACAGGTGTGTAAAAAAAGAGGCTACATGTCAGGAATTAGGGGCTGCATCTCAGGCAATTGGTGAGTATAAAATAATAGTTCCCAATTGATTTCTGTAAGGTTTTCTTCCCCCGAGTATATTGTGCTTGAAAGAATAACTGAAAACAGCTTCCATTCCTATTTTCCAATTGAACGATTATCTGTATAATAATTGAATTAAAGATATCGATTTACTGTGAGTTTATGAAATACCCATTGAGATTAATGCTGTTGGTAATAATGTTCAAATTAGAAGACACAATAGAGTTAATTTTGTCATTTGGTCACAGAACTCATCATCATCATCATCATCATCATTTAACATCCGTTTCTTATGGTGGCATGGGTCGGACGATTTCACTGGCAAGGCAGTAGGCTGCGTCAGGCTGCAATGTGATCTGGCAAGGTTTCCACATATGTATGCCATTCCTAACGCCAACCACTCCGAGAGTGTGGTGGGTGCTTTTTACGTGCCACCGACACAGGAGCCAGTTGAATTTGGGGCTGGCATTAACCACGTTCGGATGGTGTTTTTTATGTGCCAACGGCACAGGGAACCAGTCAGGCGGCACTGGCAACAAACAATGTTTGAATGGTACTTATTATGTGCCACCGGCACGGGTGCCAGCCAGGCGGCACTGGCATTGGCCATAATTACAATTTGCATTTTGATTTCGATCTTGATTTGATTTTGATTTGTGATTTCTGGTTTTTGGTTTACTTGACTCAGAAATTCTTCTCAAGCGCAACTTATCACTCTGTGATTCAAGGTACTTTTAAAAGGGGTGGTTATGCAACACTGGTAAGGCTACAGCTGTGATCTCACTTCACTTGCCGGGTCCTTTAATCACATCATATTTCCAGAGGTCTCTGTCTCTTGCCATTACCTCTGTGAGGCCCAACGTTCGAAGGTCGTTTCACCACGTCATGCCCTGTCTTCTGGGTCACTCTTTCCACGCGTTCCTTCCACTGTTAGGGTGCAACACTTCTCCCACAATTCTCCTCATCCATACCCAAAACCATACAGTGCAGTTGTCTCTCTTGTACACCACATCTGATGCTTCTTATGTCAACCACTTCTCTCAGGCCTCTTCACTCTGCCTTGTGTGCACACTGACATCGTTGCGTTCAAATTATTTAATGAAAGATAGTCATTGTTATTTGACCAGGAAATGAATTAATCATTAGTATTTGGCAGTGGACTTGGTTATATCTTTCTTCCTTTGCTCATGGAACTACCATAATATTAGCTGTGCTGAGACACAATCATATTCATTGTAATGAAGGCTATATGTTCTTTACTCAGATTATATACAATCTATATTGATATCTAGTATTGCACCGTCAAGCACAGTGCCATTGTATCACATATATACCCAATTATCATGATAATTAATAAGCTATAATTCATTAACTCTCTTACATTTGTATGTCTGAAATGTAAACTTATTTTGTCATAGGAGCATCGTGTACCCTCACCTTACATTTTATATCTTGTTAGGGATCATGTTGGGGAAGGGTGTATGGAATTTAGCTTGTGGAGATGTTTCCTAGGGGACAGATTGTGTGCGGGGTGGAAGGTATGCACATAAAGGACATGCCTTGATGGCCTCGATGTTACTTAGCCAGTTGGGTCTTTTCAAGCACAGAAAATTGCTGATTGTCTCAGTTGTTTTAGTTATCTTCCCGTGTGAAGCCCAGCATCTGAACATCATTTCTCACCACTTTGTCCCATGTCTTTCTCAGTCTTCCTCTTCCTCAGCTTCTCTCCACGTTTAGAGATCCGCATCTCTTTATGCTGATCACCTCATCCATATGCATCACATAACCATACTATGAAAGATCTCTCTTTTGAACTCTACATCGGATGACTCTTATACCCAGATTTGCTCTTAAGACATTTCCACTGTGACTTACCTGAACACCGATGTTGTACATCCAGTGGAGCATGCTGGCTTCATTTGTCTCCAACCCTTTGCATGTCTTCTATCTTCACAGCCTATCTTTCATTATTGTGTTGTACATCTGTCCGTACACAAGTCTCATACAATCTGCTTTCTACTCTTAGGGAGAAGCCCTTCGTTACCTACAGAGTGGGGGCATTTGGGACGGTTAATCTTGACTATTGGTTATAGGAATATTTCACAATTATAAAATATCGATGATCATTAAAGAAATTTTACTATAAAGTATAATCTTGGAAGTATTTATTTCAGCAAGGCCAATATTTGAAGACAAAGAGGTCCAGACAGTAGAAGAGCCACGTGCTGAGTATAGAATGACATTACATAATTGATTTCTATAAATTTTAGCTTTTACTGAGCCATTTTGGTCAATAGAACAGGTTCCAATGTTATATTTCATTTGAATGCTTAGCTATAAAGAAATTCTGTTGTTCTACAACAACACGAATATCCAATAAATGTACTTTATGCAAACATCAGTTACTCATTCACTCGCAGAAAGAAAGATTCAAAAATTAAATATAAACCCTGAAACGGTTCTCTCCCGTTAAGGAGAATATTCGCCCTGTTTGTCATCTCATTGTACTCATTGATTCTCTCTCTCTCATTCATGCTCTTCTCTCCGTCTTTTCAAGAAAGATGCTGGGTTAAAAGTTTCAATACAATAAATGATATCATCTTCATCTTTTCTCATCTGCTCTCCATGCTCCCATACACTAGGTGGGTCATCACTGTCCAAGTCAGTTGTATCTGAAATTACTGCCAACCGTCATTTGTTGAGGAAAACATCTCACTTAAACATTGCAGCTTTTCTAAGGTGGTAGACCCTTTCTAACCCCAACCACTTTATAAAGGGTCGTGGGTATATTTTATTGTCGCACAAGCATTAGAAATGATCATCAATTTCCCAACAATATCAAACGTTCCTTTCAAACTTGTGGTGTCATCTTTCCTAGTTTCCAACAACCACTTCCTAGTGTGTTCTGGGAGCATTTAATTATAGCACAAGTAGTAATCAAGTTGTGCTACATTCTATATAATTAGACGGTCCTCACTACTCTATGATGTTTGGTTCACTGAAGCTGATGACATTTTCAGGAGGTGAGAAGGGAATGTGATGACAAAAGAATCAGGATGCGGGGAGAGAAATTTGCAATACCCCTCTCCCGGCTGTGGGGTCTTTGTCTTACATGTCTTTTGGCTAAATATGCCAGTACTTGTGCTTTACAAAAGGGGCCACGTACACTCTGTGGGTGGTTGGCATCAATAAGAACATCCTACCGTAGAAAACCATGCCAAAGAAACCATCTGGGGCCTGGTGCAGTTGTCTGGCTTGTCAGATCCTGTCAAGATTTCCAACCCATTCCAGCATGGAAACAAAACTTGGAATGTTGATGATGATGATGATGAGATGCTGTCTTCCAGTAACTCATCATAATTCTTTGTCTTAGATTGTTACAGTAGTTTCCTGTCTGGTATAAATATTAGCTCAGTATAATAATATCGATTGTGGAACCGATTCAGTGATTTTGATAACATTCATATTGAACAGAGAACATATGTTCACATTTGAACAAAACATTGATGCTAACATATGCAATACATGGAAAGGAATGAACGTATGAGATTCCAGTGTGACTTGAACTCACAACTCTTTTCTAACTATATATATATAATTATCGCTTGTTACGATGTTTGAATAACGTTTACTGTCCATATATAGACATCGTTATACTGACAATTGTTGGCTTTGAGATGGTTTCAATTGTAAGAGAGTCACTGTTTTCAGTCTTCCACATTTTGGTTTTACTTCCGACTTGATTGTTCTGTTGAAATTAGATCATGGAACCTGGTCATTGTTATTTGACCAAGAAAAGAATTCATCATTAGTATTCGGTACTGGAAATGGTTACATTTTTCTATGGTTTCTCATGGAACTACCATAATATCAACTGTGCTGAGACACAACCATATTAATTGTAACAAATGTCACATGTTCTTCACACAGATTTTATACAATCTATATTGATAGTTAGTGTTTAAACGCCGCATTAACATGATAATTAATCAGCTATCATTCATTAACTCTCTTAAACTTGTCTGTCTGGAAGTTTCATAGCATTATCTTGTACCCTCATCTGATATTTTACACCTTGTTACCCTCAAAGTTAACATAACTTTTACATGGGTACACAACCACATCCCTACGAACTAGTTTTTACAGCTGTATGCCCTTCCCACAATATAAAGTGTTGATTATCAATAACTATAATGAAATTATACTATAAAACGTAAAACTTGAAAATATTCATTTCAAAGACTCCAACTTCTGTGAAGGATGCCTTGACAACATCACAGCCAGTTGGTGAGAAGCAAATAACAGTACCTCATGGATTTCTATAAATTTAACCTTCACCTGAGCATTTGTAGTTTATCAGAATGACTGAGGACAAGATCCATTCCTAATTTACATCTGAAATATTAGCTGTATAATAATTCTATTAGACATTTTGATATCAATGGAATTTCACAAATAGTCAACGGGTTGGCATGGTTCGGTAAATGGATAATTTAGAAGACAATAGAATTAATACTGTATTTTGAAACGGAGGACTAAGATATGTAGTTACAAAGTTTACTGATAGGTTATTGCTGTTGTTGCTATTTAGGCAAATATCTCTCATAATGTGACAGATTTACAATGAAATGTGTTCCGTATGTGAACACCCTGCCTTTTGTTCTCACTGATAATAAATTTATCATTACATCCCCTAAACATTGTCTTTATCCATGTAAAAGCATTAGGTTTGATGCTGAGACAACCGTTCTCTCTCTCCCTCTCTCTCCAAGATAGACACTGATGACCCTCATCATTTATCATCTGATGTCTATGCTCCTATCGATTGGATGGATGATTCCTATCCATGTCAGTTCTTATTAACAAATACTGTCCGCCTTGATTGGATGAGGAACACATTCCGGCTTTTCTATGGTGATGTGCCTTTCCTAACATCAACCACTTTAAAAAGGGCCTTGGGCACATTTTGCTCCAAAAGCCCTAGAAAAATGATCATGTCGTCAACAAAATTAAACGCTCCTCTTTAACTTCTACAAGGAAATTCTGTTTGCAGATACTGAGAACAGAAAGCTAAAATACAATAAAGATGAACTGGATGGATATATGCAGGAGATCCAAAGCAAAAGCAATGATTCCCATTCATAGACAGTTTGAAATGTCCATTGAAACCAGCAATCAAATACCGATTGATTAGTTCAGACTAATTTCAACCTTGAATATAAATGGCAAGATTTATAAGGTTGTATTCACAAAGAGATCAACTGTAAATCTACAGAATAAAGAATATGGGACTAAAAGTATCTCGAAGACTGGAATCCTCTGGCATTCCTGGCTGTGTGGAACATGTGTCTTAAATCTAGGATGTGATACAAGACGGAAAGAAGATTAAAAGGGATTGAATGTTGTGAGATTTGATCTGGTTTATGGTTCTCTAGCAAACAAATTGTTGATGGAAGCAGTGGACCTGTTTTATATATGAGAAAAGATTAAGGATCTGATGAGGAGCTGCTATAACAATTTCAATATGCAGTTCTTGAGGAAAACTTTCTCGATAGACTGGTATCATTTTGAAGCGGGAATTGCTGTAGTTTCTACAAAATCAGTCATTTGGTTTGTGATTGTTATGGAGATGTTACTTAAATCAGCAGATTGATAAGAAATGGCTCAAAGGAAAACACTGGAGAAGACATTAATGGATTACATAACAATAGTAACAACAAATAAAAGGATATGCAAATAGTTCTGGATTAACTGGGTAGACTGAGGAACTTGGTGAAGAATGTGGTTCAATGCAAATGAGTAATGAAGCCAGTCATTTCTGAAAGGTCAGCAGAAACAAGTGAAGGTCAAAATAGCAGGAGAAACCCTGATGAAGTTTAAAGGGAAACTTGAAAAACTATTACGACGATGGTACACTACCTAATTTTGCAATAAGAGTAAAGGCATTGAGATCAAGTCACAGAACGAAGATGGTTAAAAGAAACAATATGCCAAACATTCTGGAAAATAAAAGATTTGGAGCTCGCACTTTGTATTCCCGTCTTTCTTATATTTTGAGTATCAGTCCTTTTGTACCATTTCAGATGTCTTCACTGCAATAATGTGTAGATGTCCAGTTGTATGTAGTGAATGGGGTTTTGTGCAAGTGTACATTGTTTTAGGACACCTGATATCACTTTTTGTGTCATCTTTGGAGAACTGATCATTGCTCACCTGTATTAAGGAGTCTTAAAATATTCCCTGCACCAGATAATGACCAGGTGAACTGGGATGTGGGATGATAAAATTCAAGATTTCCAACAGCAAAGAGAACAGGTATTACGTTTATTTTACTTGAAGTGGTGTGTCATGCAATTCTGACGAGATCTTTGGAGACCACATTGGATGATATTGGACTTTAGCAGAAGATGAGGAGAATGGTGGTTAGTGAAGTGTAGAGTTCAGAGGACAGTCACATGTCATAGATTTGGTACAGATATATGAAAGGAGAGAGAGAACTATGAAATGATAATTGAATGAAATAATTGCAACATTGTTAGATTATGTAGGATGTCTCTGTTAAAGAGAAACAAGGTTTCGGAAAGTTAGTCTATTTTGTTGCGGGCCTAAATATTGAGCTATTACCTGGTCCCACAATGGAAAGTATAAAAATACTGAGCAAAACCCTAGTGGTTACCAGCCAACCAACTGATGATAACAATGTCCCACAACAATAAACTACAGAATATTTATAGAGATAAATAAGTTTTACAATCAATTATAAAAGCTGGAAATATTTATTTCAGAGAGTCCAGTTCTGAAGGAGAAAGATCTTCTGAGAGTGGCTAAGAGGTTAGGACGTGATTGGTGGCAAATAGGTGAGTATATTTGATTTCTATATATTTTACTTTCACCTGATCTATTTTATTTGTCAGAATGAATGAGAACAAGTTACATTCCTCATTTCCAATTGATAGGTTATCTGTATGACAATTTTATTTACGATATTCCTGATATTTCATAAATATCCACTGAGGTTAGCATGGTTGGTAATAATGGATAAACTAGAAAACACAAATGGCGTTTAATATTATCTTTTGGAAGAAGGAACTAAAATATATTGTTTAAGGGTAAACAGGTGAGTGAATTTGTTTCACATTTTCTTTAGGTTCACTGTTAGGTTATTGTAATGAAGGACAAGTACCAAAGTTAACATCTAAAACAAAGCATCTTTCTTCAAACAGATTATTTATTGGGTTATTGTGTTGGAAGCTGATAATTCCAATTTATTTTGCCATTTTGCAATGACTTTACCACATGACATATGTCTGTAAATGCTTCAATAAAAAGAGATTTAATAAAGGTGACACAGCGAAATCCTATCATTCTCCTCAGGCGAAAACAGAGAATTCCTTTAAGGGAATTTACCAGAAAATGAACATTCACAAGTCAAGCCGAACTGGAGGTGGCATCTCTCATTGAGACTGACATAATAATAACTGAATAGGCTCTGTAGAATTGATCGAACCTGGAGTTCATTGGAGAAGTTTGAAATGGGATTGAATTTGACTTAGAATTATCGACTGTTGGACAATCACTGATCATTCGATTTCCAGTGTCCTCTTGGGAACTTTGTAAGGTAGTAGATGGCACAGAGGGACAGTGCTTTTATGACCCTTTTGAATACCAGGTCTGAAATCTACCAGAATAAGACAGGTATATGGGATTCTTCTAAAGGGTCTTTGGAGTAATGTTACTCAATAGGATTTACAGTTCAGAGATCTGGGAGTCTCTCCAGGTTGAACCACATCTCCTCCACATCTGTGGTACCTCGGACATGTGATCAGGGTGTTGCAGGAATGAATTACAGGACAGGTTCTCAAAGTCAAACCAATGGAACAGGATACCGAGGGGGAGGCCAAGAAAGAAATGGTTGGATGATATCCATAGTCTTAGTTCTTCACATCATAGAATACAAGCAGAATGTCTAATGATGGATGCTTCTGACAGGACCCTATGGAGGAGGTGCCTGAGGACTCTTTCCCCACAGCCCTCAAGAATATTGAGCAGAGGAAATGGATGGATCATATGCTTTCACTGTTGGAGGTCAATGTTAATTCTTGAGGTTCTGATATACTTTTGCCTTCACAAAAGTTTTCCTGCCCTCGTTTACCATATATTTTCTCAAGTATAATTTTCAATTAATTTTCTTTAAAAATCTCGTTTAATTCAAACTCTTTGTTATTTTTGTCTATAGAAAACAATGTCTTATATTTTTCATGTTTCTTAGCTATTTCTTTTTTTATTTCTCTATTGATAAAGTTTGTTTGTTATATTCATAACAACCTACAGTACACAGCGTTTTATGTTATTTATTTCTTATTGTTGTGTCTTTTGCAGCGATATTTTTAGGAGTTGATACAACTGAACTGAAAATTGATGATGAGTCTATTGACACTGTAAAACAAGGCTACCTGATGCTTAAGGAATGGTTCAAAAATTGCGACCCAGAAACACGGACACACGCAACATTAAGTGCAGCTCTCGAAGAAGCTGAATGTTTCGCTGCGATGGAATGTCTGTCATTAGACGCAAAGTGAATTTCTGTGTAACTGTTGTTGTTTAGCCTCAGATTAACCTTGACCAAACAGAGACTTATGATCAAACCCATTCCAGCCAGGACCATCATGCCTATTTCCAAAGAGAACCCACAACCACATTGTCCAATATGCTCTTCTGTACAGTGGTATCGTGTGAATTTAGCTGCTAATTCTAGCAGGTATATCAACCACGTAGTGATCCCTTCACTGGTTTGGCTCCTTTGTTAAAAATTCACATTTAAAATAAAGACAAACTTTGAAATGTTCATTTACGTTGTTGCTGTTGTTGTATCTAACCCCCCCCCTAAGCAACCCCATTGTTATATAGACAGCTTTAATATCTTCTGCTATATTGATAGTTATCTACCTTCATTTTTAGCTGAGAGTAGAATGCCTGGTATATATATATTGATGCCTTTCCCTTTATATATCCTATAGAGATAGTATTTCTATATAATACATGATGTATCTAAGGATATATCTCACTTTGTCCTGTTGTGGTTTAAGACAGGCCTCTCCAAAGTGGTGGTGGTTGAATAAAAATTCAGGGGGTTTTGAGTGCAATATACTATATTTTAATTTTATATTCTTACTTTATGACCTTCGTTATTTACTAATTACTGAAATTTTCGTCAGTAAAAATAAAACTTCACTATTATACATATGAAAATAAATCAAAAAAATTATAATTAAACAATAGCTGTGCTGAAAAATCCTGACACAACATTTGTTGTTTTAATTGCATGTGATTGTGGAAAAGCCACAGTGTCGCCCTCTTTTTGAATAACTTCAGATAAAGGAAGAGTACAATTCTTCCTTACAATATTTACCTTCATATTACTCCACTGTTATTTTAATTTGAAATTAGATTTCAAGTTCTTACAGCAGAGACCAAGATTAAATAAGTAACACACATGAGACCTTTATGTACATTATAAGATGTGACAGGAAGCTCTACCGAGCAGACTTTTGTGGAATTGGAAAGGAAGATTCATAAGTATTTTCCACTTTTTATTGGATTCTTTTGTGATAGAAGTGAACAACCTGATTGTTTTCAAATTAAATAATCAAGATATTTTAATTAGATAAAAAGAAACTTTATTCAGAAATTGATAATTACTATTAAAGCAAAACGAAATTTTACCGGTGAGTGTGTTAAATAATAAGGCACTAAAAGAGAATGACTCTCCCCAGACACAACAAAATTATTTTGTATCAAACTTTGTACAAAATTATTCTAAATAAATTGATAACATAAGTTTCTGATTTTTTGCTTGGATAACTGGGGGAGAAATTCTATTCACACATTATATGCCATGTAAATACACAACAAAATAATAAGGCTGTTCAAAGCTATAGGTTACTGTTTATATAGACCAGCTGGAGCAAATTTAGTTTAACATTTAATGCGTAACAATAAACTCATTTATAAAAGTGTTACTTTTCTATAAATTGAGAAAACGTAAGACTTTTAGTGACTTTATAAAACTAAAAAGAGTAACTTCAAACTTTGATGACCCCAGACAAATTCCTTTACTGACTGAGATCTTCATCTTGTTCTGGTCAATGACTGTCAAAGTAATTTTCATATTTTAAAAGCATCAAAATGAAAATATGTTGCCCAGAGAAGAGAGGTTGAATTTGTCAAATTATAAATGACAGAGTATAATGATGGACT
>NW_021824992.1:0-16967 GCF_006345805.1 Octopus sinensis | reverse complement strand
CCATTTACGCGAATTACCGAACGGATGCCTCTGTACAAGGCAGCTATCCAGCCGCGGAAGACGGGACCGAAACCAGCCGCTCTCAGGACTGCCTCCAAGTATCGATGGTCTACCCAAGTTGATCGGGCCCCACCCATGCCAGGTTCGTTAACTACCCTGTCTATGATGTAGGGCATCAGATGGAGGTTGTCATGGATGGTCCGGCCTGGCACGCGCATGTTTGCGCCTTGTCGACCAGTTTCTCGATGACAAGCGCCAACCTCTTGGCTAGCACCTTGCCAAATTTTCAAGTCTGCATTAAGCAGAGTGATGGGCCTAAAGTTATCTATTACATTTCCCTTGTTTAGATCTTTCTTCAGCAGTGTTACGGCTCCTCGGCTCACAAACCAGGAATGCTCCCGTTTTGCTGCCAGTTGCAGTACACCGCCGCCAAGAGATCTCCAAACAAGTCTGGCATACATTGTAAAGCTCGTAGGGTAGACCATCCAAACCGGTGTTTGTCCCTCGAGCATTCTGCCATCGCTTCCCGCACTTCCGCCGCCGTGATGGCACCTTCGCAGCACCCTGCCTTTCTTGTCGAGAGTCGTGGTAGGCTATGTAGGTAGGCACTGAGTCCACCCTACGTTCTTGCCCTCCACTCGTTCCGAACAGTCGGGCAAAATGCTGCTGAAAGGCTCACACATTTTACTTGGCCGAGCATTCGCGCCCCTGTTCATCTACCAGTGACCGAATGGTGGCTTTGTTCCCTGTTGCGCCTTGCCACCCGGGCCTCTCTCGCGGCTACACAGACAGACAGACAGAAATAGATACAAAGATAAATAAAGAGATAAGCATAGGCATACACACAAGGTATGCGTGGCTGTGTGGTAAGTAACTTGCTTACCAACCACATGGTTCCGGGTTCAGTCCCACTACGTGACACCTTGGGCAAGTGTCTTCTACTATAGCCTCGGGCCGACCAAAGCCTTGTAAGTGCATTTGGTGGACGGAAATTGAAAGAAGTCCGTCGTATATATGTATATATATATGTGTGTATTTGTGTGTCTGTGTTTGTCCGCCCCAACATCGCTTGACAATCGATGCTGGTGTGTTTACGTCCCCGTAACTTAGCGGTTCGGCAAAAGTTATAGGCTTCTAAAGAATAAGTCCTGGTGTCAATTTGCTCGACTAAAGGCGGTGCTCCAGCATGGCCACAATCAAATGACTGAAACAAGTAAAAGAGTAAAAGAGTATATATTTATCTAAAAATATAGATATACATGTATATATATATATATATAACGGGAAGCTTTATGAAAATAGACAAATGATGAAGGCAGGTTTACGGAAATAAACAAAAGACGAAGGCAGGTGAAATACAAACAAACAATTGTATTAGTATGGCGCTCAGGAATAGAAATAAAACAAGTCTTTAACGTTTTCGAGCCTACGCTCTTCGACAGAAAGATACACAGAAAAGAAACACAGAAAGAAGGAGAGAAAAAAAAATATATAATATAATCACTCATATATACATATATATGTATGTATATATATATATATATATATATATATAATTATATATATATTATATATACTATATATATATTCTATATATATATATATATACATATGTTATGCATACACACGCATGCACACAAATATATACATAACAAACACTAACATATGTATAGCAAGCGACAGACATGCTCACGTATACTCTCTCTCTCTTTTACTCTTATACTTGTTTCAGTCATTTGACTGTGGTCATGCTGGAGCACCGCCTTTAGTCGAACAAATCGACCCCAGGTCTTCTTCTTTGTAAGCCTAGTACTTATTCTATCGATCTCTTTTTGCCGAACCGCTAAGTCACGGCAATGTAAACACACCAGCATCGGTTGTCAAGCGATGTTGGGGGGACAAACACAGACACACAAACATACTCACACACACACACACACAACACACACACCACACCCCCCCACACACAACCACATATATATACGACGGGCTTCTTTCAGTTTCCATCTACCAAATCCACTCACAAGGCTTTGGTCGACCGAGGCTATAGTAGAGGACACTTGCCCAATGTGCTACGCAGTGGGACTGAACCCAGAACCATGTGGTTGGTAAGCAAGCTACTTACCACACAGCCACTCCTGCGCCTATATATATATTTATATACGTATATATCTAAATGTTTTTATATATATGTTACAATTATTATATCGTAATCAGAGAAGGAACAAAACATGAGAGGAGACAGAGTTAATAAAGTGATTTGCGTAACAGCATTTTCATAATACAAATCTATTTTAAGAGGGGCTTCTGTCTAGATAAGGATATCCGCTTCCCGGGGCGTTACTGCCCCCGTATTTCATCAGGATTATAAATTAGTGCTATCAAAGAACCGTTACAACAAGAATAACAGGAATATTAATATAAATAAGAAAAACGGCATTAAAAACATTGTAGTAATTATAATCAAGGGTTAACGACATCGGAGGCGTCGGTGATGAGATGAGCAACATTCTTGTTGGTTACTCTTGGTCATGTCCTGTGTACCCTCTTTTACTCTTCTACTTGTTTCAGTCATTTGACTGCGGCCATGCTGGAGCACCGCCTTTAATCGAGCAACTCGACTCCGGGAATTATTCTTTGTAAGCCCAGTACTTATTCTATCGAGCTCTTTTGCCGAACCGCTAAGTGACGGGTACGTAAACACACACCAGCATCGGTTGTCAAGCAATGCTAGGGGGACAAACACAGACACACAAACACACACACGCATATATATATATACATATATACGACAGGCTTCTTTCAGTTTCCGTCTACCAAATCCACTCACAAGGCTTTGGTCAGCCCGGGGCTATAGCAGAAGACACTTGCTCAAGATGCCACACAGTGGGATTGAACACAAACCATGTGGTTGGTTAGCAAGCTACTTACCACACACAGCCACTCCTGCGCCTATATATATAATATAATATATATATATATATATATATATATATATATATATATATATTATTTCTTTTATTATTTGATTGCAGGCACGCATCCATTTCCAGTAAGTCTATCTTAATCTTTCTGATGCGACTCTACTCTATACTGTTTTTTTTTTCCCTCTATCCTTCTCTCCATTCCGTTTCTCTCCCCGTCACTGTTTTCTGTTACTCTCTTTCCCCCTCTTTTTCTTTTCACAAACTGTGAGGCCTGTTACGCCAAGACGATAGAAAAATCATTATGAACACTACGAAGACGAGCTTATGAAGGAGACCTATCTAACCACAACCTTCTTAAAGACTAAACATGCTTATACTGTCTCCTTCATAAGTTTGTCTTCCTAGCGTTCATAATAATTTTTCCATCATCTTGGCTTAACAACCCTCACCGTTTGTTTTTACTGTCTTGTTCTCAGTGTCCTGTTTTTGCTACCCACGCTTTCACCACCGCGAAAAATCCCAAATTTTATTTAATTTACTTTGCGGGAAGGACTGTTTCAACGAAGTCACGTATTGTCCTTGCCGTCGGAAACGTGGAGTAGATGAAAGAGGGACAACTGATGAAGGGGAATATTCTTTATGTTGCATGTCTCGTTTCTCTGTTTTGTTTTCGTTGTTCGAAAAAGTTCGTTTTCTCTATGTTTTTGTTTTTATGTTTTCATTTCCCATTGTGCTCAACGTTTTTTTAATGTCCTGTACCCATATATGCATGTATATATACATATATATGAGAAACACTGATTTAACCTAAATTTGAGACACCAGCAAAAGAAGAAATAAAGATAGATTTTATTCACACAAATTATGCAACCGAAGAGTTTAAAGTACCAGTAATGATAAGGCTGTTGACTGGGAGAACACAAACATGGTTTAAACAGTAAGCTTGGCAGGAAAGAAACGTGCCTTTAAGCAGTACAAAAACAACAAAAATGGAAGATGCAGTTATGTACAGGTTGACAGAAGAAAAGCAGGACAAAAATGGCTTTATCGATCGCATTCTCACCTGGAATCGCTTTTTGTAATTTTTTCAAGACTTATACACGCCCTGATACCGTCGGTATCTACATATCAAATCTGAGAGCAATCGAATGGAGGACGCCCGAGATCCTAGAAGACACACACGCAGAACGAATTTTATATATATATGTGTGTGTGTGTGTATTTGAGAGAGAGGCAGAGAGAGAAAGAGAGAGGCGTAAGTTGAGAGAATGTAAGAATTCCGTAGCTTGTTACGCTTAGATGTTATATACGAATGATGAAAATTTCAATAGAGCCGTTTGTATAAATGGTGGTTAACAAGGTTAGAAACCTGATCGAACTTGTTCAGTGTAACCCAGTGTTGGGGGCGAGCTTAGGGGTGGTGACGTTGCACTCAGGGACCGTCCCTCGACCCATGTTCATTTATGAATCGTCACCGTATGGCCCCTGGGTTGGGGCGGTCACGAAATCAACCAGGCCCATTTCCGTTATTTGACGTGTTCGTTGTGCTGTGAACTCCATCAATGCTTCATTTCAAGGAAGACACTCTTTTCATAGTCTTATACTTGTTTCACTCGTTTGACTGCGGCCACACTGGGGCAACGTCTTCCAGGGGTCTTTAGTCGAACAAATTAATCCCAGGACTTCTTTGTAAAGTCTTGAGGTAAAGCGTCGTGCTTATACCATGTCATATTTGCCAAACTACTGCGTTACAGGGACGTAAACATACCTATTTCTTTATTACCCACAAGGGACTAAACACAGAGGGGACAAACAAGGACAGACATAGGTATTAAGTCGATTACATCGACCCCAGTGCGTAACTGGTACTTAATTTATCGACCTCGAAAGGATGAAAGGCAAAGTCGACCTCGGCGGAATTTGAACTCGCAACGTAACGCTGGCAAGCGTTGGTGTAAGACAATCACACACACATACACACACACATATATTTATTAGCGTAGGAGTGGCTGTGTGGTAAGTAGCTTGCTTACTAACCACATGGTTCCGGGTTCAGCCCCACTGTGTGACACCTAGGCCAAGTGTCTTCTATTATAGCCTCGGGTCGACCAAAGCCTTATGAGTGGATTTGGTAGACGGAAACTGAAAGAAGCCCGTCGTATATATGTATATATATATATATGTATGTGTGTGTATATATGTTTGCGTGTCTGTGTTTGCCCCCGCCCCCATCATCGCTTGACAACCGATAGATAGATAGATAGATAGATAGATAGATAGATAATAGATAGATAGATAGATAGATAGATATATAGATAGATAGATGAATAGACAGATATATAATAGGTAGGTAGGTAGGTAGATGGGTAGATAGATAGATAGATAGATAGATAGATAGATAGATAGATAGATAGATAGATAGATAGATAGATAGATAGATAGATAGAGAGAGGCATAGATAGATAGATAGATGAGTAGATAGATAGATAGATAGATAGATAGATAGATAGATATAGAGAGGCATAGATAGATAGATAGATAGATAGATAGATAGATAGATAGATAGATAGATAGATAGATAGATATAGAAAGGCATAGATAGATAGATAGATAGATAGATAGATAGATAGATAGATAGATAGATAGATAGATAGATAGATAGATAGATAGATAGATAGATAGATAGATAGATAGATATAGAGAGGCATAGATAGATAGATAGATAGATAGATAGATAGATAGATAGATAGATAGATAGATAGATAGATAGATAGATAGATAGATAGATAGATCGATAGATAAACTTTCATGTATACATATATAAGTTTATGTAAACAGGGTTACGTTCACGCTTGTGTGAACGCGTGCGTACGCATATGATATATTTATTGTATGTATTTAGATATTTCCGCTTCCTTCCGCTTTCTATAATGTGTACACAAACACGTGTTTATTGGGTGATAATTATGAATCCTGCTTTTTCTATTTATTCAATAGCTGACAATGCTTTTCAGGTAAACCACCCTTGTTTCCTGCTTAGGCAAGGATGTCATTTGGTTAAATATTCCGTCGAGTTTTGCCCCAATTCTTCCATATTTGCTAAAGGGATGTTTAAAAGAAGGGAAAAGAAAAATAAGTGACCAAGTAGCTTGTTTCCCAGTCACGTGTCCCCAGGTTCAATTCAACATTGTCACAGTTTGGTTGAGTGCTTTCTTCTCTAGCCGAAATATTTCGAGTGGATTTTGGAAAGGGGAACTGAAAGAAGCCCGTCTCACACACATACACATACATATATGTGCCCCTTGTATTTGAGGATTCTTTGAGGGTTAGGATAATTCACCCCTGGAAACATGGGCGGTTCGTTCAACATCCTTAAACAACCCTTATTCAGGCACCTTTTGAGCAGGATGGGTTACTGACCAGAAGAAAAATTCTAACTGGGCCCCAACTGCAAGGTCATGCGCTGTTTATCTTGATATGAGATCACCATGTTCGCGACATATGGGTGTGATGCATGTGCCTAGTGTACCTTATCATACGGGTAGTCATGATGAGTATTCAGGCTTCGTAGAATTGTACCCATGTTGATGATGATGATGATGATGATGTAATAATAATATAATAATAATAATAATAATAAATAATATGATAATGATAATGATAATAAGTAATATAATAATATAATAATAATAATAATAATAATAATAATAATAATGATAATAATAATAATATAATAATAATAATAATAATAATAATAAGAATAATGATGATGATGATAATGATGATAATAATAATAATATAATAATAATAATAATAATAAAAATAATAATAATAATAATAATAATAATAATAATAATAAGAAGAAATAAGAAGAAGAAGAAAAGAAGAAGAAAAGAAGAAGAAGAAGAAGAAGAAGAAGAAGAAGATGGCACTCTGAAGAAAATCTCAAAGGAGCGCTCGCAAAACCCAATAACCACATCTTGCACAATGTTTCTGAAGCATGAAGCTGCCCCCATCCCCACCTCAGAAAGTAGTTATAGGATCGCGGTTTCGATACCTAGACTGGGTGTTGTGAGTGTTGATTAAGCGAAAACAGTTAAAGCTCCACGAAACTCCGGCAAGGAGTGGTAGCGAACCCTGATGTAATCTTTCATCACAACTTTCTTATTTTTTATTGCCCACAAGGGGCTAAACATAGAGGGGACAAACAAGGACAGACAAACGGATTAAGTCGATTATATCGACCCCAGTGCGTAACTGGTACTTAATTTATCGACCCCGAAAGGATGAAAGGCAAAGTCGACCTCGGCAGAATTTGAACTCAGAACGTAGCGGCACAGACGAAATACTTATTTTTTTACTACCACAAGGGGCTAAACACGAGAGGACAAACAAGGACAGACAAACGGATTAAGTCGATTATATCGACCCCAGTGCGTAACTGGGACTTATTTAATCGACCCGAAAGGATGAAAGGCAAAGTCGACCTCGGCGGATTTGAACTCAGAACGTAAAGACAGACGAAATACTATTAAGCATTTCGCCCTGCGTGGCAACAATTCTGTATGGTCATTGCCAGAATTATTTTCTAATATTACATAATTAAGTACTGTTGGTTTCACAGACTGGTCACTTAATTTTTCTTGTTTGTCTGTCATTGCCGCCGTGCAGAACGATATCCCGTGTAGTTGGAGGTTCGCAGAAAAAACATCCGCTACGTCTATATCGACAGAACCGTCTCCAACCAAATCATACCTCATTATCCATAATTAGATTTTTACCTCAAACAACATACGGACGCTTAGTTCATCTCAGCGTGGTTGTGAGTTAAGAAGCTTCCTTCCCGACAATATGGTTCCGTGTTCAGTCCCACTGCGTGGCACCTTGGATAAGTGTCTTCTACTATATCCTCGGCCCGACCAAAGACTTGTAAGCGGATTTCGTAAACGGAAACTGAAAGAAGCCCCTCATATAAACGGCGTGGTTGTGAGTTAAACAGCTTGTATTACAACCACATGGTTCCGGGTTCAGTCCCATTGCGTGGTACCTTGGGCAAGTTGTGATCCAGCATGACCGCAGTCAAATGGACTGCGTGATAAGCTTGCCTCCCAACCACATGGTTCCGGGTTCGGTCCCACAGCGTGGCACCTTGAGCAAGTGTCATCTGCTATAGCCTCGACCCGACCAAAGCCTTGTGAGTAGATTTGGTAGCCGGAAACTGAAAGAAGCCCGTCGTATATATCAACCAAATATGAACCCTTTTGTTGCACAATGCGTCTCCATCTTTCCTTTAACTTGAAAATACCCTCTTCCCAGAATTGAGGTGGTTTCATGGCAAAGAATTCATCAAGGTATCTTTTTACGCCATCCTAGGAATTGAAATTTTTATCATTAAGACTATTCTGCAGAGAACTGAATAAGTGGAAATCCGAAGGAGCAGCAATATCTGGTGAATATGGAGGGTGGGGGTAAACAATCCCAGCAATTTTTGTCTGGTTCCCAAAGCATCAAGTGCCGAAAATGAACTTTCTTATCTTCCATTTTAAAGGGTTACAGAATTAACACAGGTTATAGGAACATAAACCTTCTTCCACGAAAAGATAGCTTAAACTGTGTTCTGTGATTTTTTATTACCAATACGGTTTTACTCAGAGCGGACACTACAACACATTGGGGACACAAAACATCAAAAAATTAATCGTATGATGAGATGAGAAAAAGGGTGAAAATGAGAGATTAAAGTGATGTTAACTGCCCTATCAGTCAACATCACTTACTTGTCCTTTTTCCTATTTCTCTGCGAAAACACAAAATCCCTAAATTTTATCTATTTTTTCGAGTTCATCCTTTTTTTCCTGTGCCAATGTTCCTCTTATCAACATATATACATCATCAAGTTCCCTTTTTTAGTTTCTCCTCCTGATTTTTCGACAATACTACTTCCATCTCTTCATCCTATCTACCTGGCATTTCTACCTTTCCCCAGATCTTTAATCTTTCATATAAATATTCACTGTATATTATACCAATACAATATTCTTCAGGATGGGAGTTTTGTGTTATCATTTGTTTGCATGTTTTCATGTTTGCATGTTGGTGGGGAGTGGGTGGGTTTGGTGTCTGCAGGGACGGGGTGGGCCACAGTGGGTGTGGATGGTGCTGAGGTGGGTTGGGGTTCAAAGTCTCTTGCCTTTTTTCTTTTTCGCCGTTTTCTTTTTCCTGTGGTTTCCCAGTCTTTTCCATCTTCCTTCGCTTGTTTCTTCTTCTGTTTCTTTCTACTCCTCCTGAGGTGTTTCTGTTTCTTCCGCTATTTCTTTGATTATTTCCTTCACTGCTGTAGTGCAGTTTGCTCTTATGTGGCCTTTCAGACCGCATTTATAATATCGAGAGGCTCTGCCCTCCACCCATACTTTCATTGTTATGTAGTTCGTCGTAATGGTTTCCGACAAATTCTGTAAAATTTCCATTTCCGCTTGGACGCTCATTTTCAGCGTCCCACCTCTCCATCCTTCTTCCTCTGTTATAGTCGCTTGGACTATATCAACTTTCTCCTCATTTCCAAAGATAACTGCTGCTACAACCAATTCCGCGTCGATATCTGGTGGTATTCCGTCCACCCTAATCCTTGTGGTTCTTCTCGCCAGATAAGTGGGTAAAAATGTTACCTTATCAGTTTTTACTGTCTTTGCAGCCATTCTTCTTGCTGTTTCCTCGTTTTTGTACTGTACCACCACTGTGGCATACTTGTTTCTTCTTGCGAGGAAGATTATCTCTTCCTCTGTTGTTTTTAGGGCTTCCTCTACTGTTTCCCGAGTTGGAGCAAATATCAGAATTGAACAGCCGAAATTTGCTATGATGATTCGGTGTCTGACTGAAGATTGAAGGCTTCGAATGATTTGTCTGGTTCCATGTTCGTCCCTTCCTGTATTTCACGTTCATTATATATAAAAAAACATTCATTATTATATTATTGCGGCGTTACGTGCACCCCCCCCCCCCGTTGTTTTTGTCCAATTTAAACCTGCACGACTTCTATACACACTGTCTTTTATACCCGCCATTGCTTCTTCACAAACTTTTGGCGCCCTCCGATTCTTCCCCTCTCTTCCTCCCATCTCCTCCCTCTTCCCTCCCATCCTCCCTTAATCCCTTCTTTCTCCTTTTCTCTTGGTCACTGATCTGTCCCCTGCTTCCACCCTCTTTGATTCCCTCTCTCTCTGTCTCTCTTTCTCTCTCTCTCCTGCGACCTGCTGTTTCTAAACCATTCTGTTGCCATCGTATCTCGACCAACACGTGTCCCCGCTACCGAAACGGTAATTATTTCTACGCCAGCTATGTTGTTGTTGTTTTTGTCTCATTTGGTCTAAAGTCGTATGACAACCACCCGTTATATATTTTGTTTATTCATTACTGTTTTCAATTTCGTTTTCGTCTCTTGTATTTTACATCCGTCTTGTGCGTTCACATTCCTGTCTTCTACCAAGAAATCTAATGCTTACAGCTTAGTTTTGTTTCTTGGGGCTGGCCGAGTTGGAGAAATATCAGAATTGAACAGCCGAAATTGCTATGATGATTCGGTGTCTGACTGAAGATTGAAGGCTTCGAATGATTGTCTGTGTTCCGTGTTCGGCCCTTCCTGTATTTCAGTTCATTATATATAAAAACATTCATTCTTATATTATTGCGGCGTTACGGGCACCCCCCCCCCGTGTTTGTCCAATTTTAAACCCTGCACGACTTCTATACACACTGTTTTCCTACCCGCATTGCTCTCTTCACCAAACTTTTTGGCGCCCTCCGATTCTTCACCTCTCTTCCTCCCATCCTCCTCCCCTCTTCCTCCATCATCCTTATCCCTTCTTTCTCCCTTTTCTCTTGTCACTGATTCTGTCCCTCTGCCTTCCACCCTCTTTGATTCCCTCTCTCTCTGTCTCTCTCTTCTCTCTCTCTCCTGCGACCTGCTGCTTCTAAACCATTCTGTGGCCTTCGTATCTCGACCCAACATGTGTCCCCGCTACCGAAACGGTAATTATTTCTACCCAGCTATGTTGTTGTTGTTTTTGTCTCATTTGGTCTAAAGTCGTATGACAACCACCGTTATATATATTTTGTTTATTCATTACTGTTTTCAATTTCGTTTTCGTCTCTTGTATTCACATCCGTCTTGTGCGTCAACATTCCTGTCTTCTACCAAGAAATTAATGCTTACAGCTTAGTTTTTTTTCTTGGGGGCTGGCCGAGTTGGAGCAAATATCAGAATTGAACAGCCGAAATTTGCTATGATGATTCGGGTGTCTGACTGAAGATTGAAGGCTTTCGAATGATTTGTCTGTGTTCCGTGTTCGTCCCTTCCTGTATTTCACGTTCATTATATATAAAAACATTCATTCTTATTATATCTACCTTTCTCTTCTCGTTTGCAAATACTCGGTACGTAATTTTCTTTCTTTCCATTCAGTTCTTTTTCCTGTTCGACAACAATTCTGCCTCTCCGTTTATCTTTTTAATCCTTTCTTGGCGTTCCGGTAATTTTGCCAAATTTATTTCCCTTTTCGCTGGCTTCGCCGCTCCTGCATACGTTCTTCCTTGTAAGACCATGTCCAGCTTTCCTACCGCCTCCACCAACTCTTCTTCGGAAGACGATAAGTCCGACTCACTTCTGGACATTTTTCATTTTGTCTCTTCCATTCCTCCTCTTAACGAGGGAAAACTTATTTTCATTTGTCTGTCTCAAACAGACAGACAAAATCCAACAGTGAAAATCAATAAAAACTAACCAACCTTATAATACAAAACCGTCTTTTCAGAATTCCTAACAGAACCGAACGCGTGACATTCATATTAGACGCAGTCAGACTTATTCTGGAAAACAACACGTTCTTCTTCAATGGAAAGAACTACATCCAGTTTAAAGGCAGGGCTATGGGAACGAGGTTTGCTCCCGTTTATGCGAACTTGGTGATGGGATACTTAGAGCAAAAACTCTAGCAGGAAATAGAGGAGAGATACAGCACTGAATTTACAAAGTATATTGAAAAAGTATGGAAGAGATACCTCATCGATTGCTTCATAATCTGGAAAAAAATCTCAGAACACTGTGGAAGAATTCAACATCCTCCTGAACAACCTACACCCATCCATCCAATTTACAAAGGAGATGAGCAGTACCAAATTAACATTCCTAGATATAATGGTGATTAAAAAGAACACCGCCATCAGCACAGATATATATATTATAAACACACAGATACACACCAACACCTGAATTTTAAATCGTGCCATCCATCGCATACAAAACGTAACATCCTATACTGCTTAGCCAGAAGAATCTGTACTATTGTAGAGGATTAAAAGACCAGAAATCAGTGCCTGATGGAACTGAAAGAATTTCTGCCCAAACAAAAATACCCGTCCCTACTTATAGAAAATGGTATTCAGTGGGTTATGAAAATCCCATACAACAACTGAGGACACCACAAAGAAGAGAAAAACAAGAACAAATCATACTATTTATAGTGACACACAATCCATGCCACCAGAACATATTCAATATCGCTAAAGAAAACCTACCAATCATTGCACAAAGTAAGGAATTGAGAAATATCATTACAGATCAAACTATAACTCTCAGCAAGAGACAGCCTAAATGCTTGAAAAAGTTATTAACAAAGGCAAGGTTTGACCTTAGCAACAAAGATCAACCATTCACTGTGTCTAACTGCAATGATAGCCGATACGGTACATGCCAATTAATTCATAACGGCCCATATATGAACACAAAAACAGGGAAAATATTCACTAACGCGAACATGAACTGCAAAAGCAGAAATTTAATCTACTGCATCAAATGCCCAAATTGTGAAGAACTGTATGTTGGCCAGACAGGTAATGCACTATCAGAACGCTCACGTGTGCATCGACAACAAATTAAAAACCCAGAAGTACGCCAAATACCACTGAGTAACCATCTGGCAACATCTTTCAAAGTTTACCTAGCTTCAAGAAAATGGCAAACCAAGAAAGAGTAAAAGAATATTAAAAACTTGAGTAGAAAAGGAAGGAGCTACCACCAGCAGTCTGCACTGGTATGAATAACAAAGATCCTACAGTGCACAGTCAAAAGGGTAAGGACAGTAACTTTGACATTGACTCTGTAACTGCAAGGAAAAGGAGTAAATGAAGTATGAAAAATAATGATTTCATCCAGAAAAATGCGCAGTTCATTAAGGAAGACTCTTCCAGGTAATGCACTATCAGAACGCTCGCGTGTGAATCGACAACAAATTAAAAACCCAGAAGTCCGCCAAATACCACTGAGTAACCATCGGGCAACATGTGGTCGGAAAACTTTTATGATATTCCCACTTCATTAAATTTACAACCTGAATGAAATTGAGAGAAAACTGAGAGAAAAGGACTTTATTAAGAAATGCAAACCCAAGCTTAACAAATAACGATTAAATTAATCTTATTTGGGGTCTAAAAATCTTATCCCGTATAACCAAAGCAAAAAAATCTCTAAAAAGTACTGCTATCAACATATATATATATATATATAGGATAGAGATAGGAGCACTCCGTCGGTTGTGACGATGAGGGTCCCAGCTGATACGATCAACGGAACAGCTTGCTCGTGAATTTAACGTGCAAGTGGCTGAGCACTCCACAGACACGTGTACCCTTAATGTAGTTCCCAGGGAGATTCAGGGTGACACAGAATGTGACAAGGCTGGCCCTTTGAAATACAGGTAAAACTCATTTTTGCCAGCTGAGTGACTGGAGCACGTGAAGTAAAGTGTCTTGTTCTTCAAGGACACACAATGCATCACCGGGAATTGAACTCATGACCTTATGATCATGAGCTGAATGCCCTAATCACTAAGCCACGCGCCTTCACATATACACACACACACAACAACACACTATATATAGCTACTTACCACACAGCTACTCCTACGCCTATATATATATATATATATAATATATATAATATATATATATATATATATATATATATATATAATATAGGCGTAGGAGTAGTAACTGTGTGGTAAGTAGCTTGCTTACCAACCTCATGGTTCAGGGTTCATTCCCACTGCGTGACGACATCTTGGGCAGACGTCTTCTACCAAAGCCTTCTGAGTGGATTTGGTAGACGGAAACTGAAAAGAACCCCGTCGTATATATGTATATATTATATATATATATATATATATATATATATATATATATATAGTGTTGTGTGTGTGTGTGTGTGTGTGTGGTGTGTGTGTGTGTGTGTTTGTGTCTGTATTTGTCCCCCTAGCATTGCTGACAACCGATGCTGGTGTGTTTACGTCCCCGTAACTTAACAGTTCGGCAAAAGTCACCGATAGAATAAGTACTAGGCTTACAAAAAACATGTCCCGGGATCGAATTGCTCGACTAAAGGCGGTGCTCCAGTATGGCCGCAGTCAAATGACTGAAACAAGTAAAAGAGTGAAAGTGACGGAGAGAGTAAAAAGTAACCCAGCGTTCCGGTCGTGGCTGACCATTCCGATACATACCTAACATTAATTTGCTTGTGGAACACTCTCCACACTCCAGAAATTTGCCTAGCGTCCGTTCGGTTCGAACCCCCTAGGTCTATCCCTCCGCAAAACGATGTTATCAATGCCCCGCCCCGTAAATATTACGACAGCTTTTTTATATTAAAAATCCATGTATAAAAATTATGTTTAATATGATAATATAATTAACGTAAATAAAATAAAAGATTAGCAAAATATACGCCCCATAAAAGATGAAAGGGTAGTATGAAATAACATCTGCAAATGGCGAATGAAACCTGACCCACATATGGTCAAACAGTGCCATTAACGAGATCACCTGGATGCTGGCAAAAACATGTTGAAATATGGTAGGATGTTGACATTATTACAAATGGCCATATTTTACCAATTAAACAGCTATATTATTCAGCTATATTATTGTGTTGTCCGGAAGGTTCGTACTGATTTATAGTAGCTTACCTTTCGACTTATTTTAGATAGTTGAGTCCACAAAATTGGATTTGCCTACACCTCCCTTTAGAGCACAGTTTAAGCTATCTTTTCATCGAAGAAGGTTTATGTTCCTATAAACTGTGTTAATTCTGTAACCCTTTAAAATGGAAGTTCATTTTCGGCACTTTATTCTTTGGGAACTAGACAAAAATTGGTGCAGCTCGGCTGGGATGTGTTACCCCACCCTCCACATTCACCAGATATTGCTCCTTCGGATTTCCACTTATTCAGGTCTCTGCAGAATAGTCTTAATGGTTAACATTTCAATTCCTTGGATGACATAAAAAGATACCTTTGATGAATTCTTTGCCATGAAACCACCACCCTCAATTCTGGAAGAAGGTTAATTTCAAGTTAAAGGAAAGATGGAGACGCATTGTGCACAAAAGGTTCATATTTGGTTGATTTAAAATGTAATGGCAAGTATTTATTGACCTTGATGATTCTTTGCCATGAAACCACCTCAATTCTGGGAAGAGGGTAGTTCAAGTTAAGGAAAGATGGAGACGCATTGTGCAACAAAATGGTTCATATTTGGTTGATTAAAAATGTAATGGCAAGTATTATTAAGCTTTTTCTTTCTTTAAAAATCGACATTAACTTTCCGGACAACCCAATAATACATTTAATTATGTCTGTGTATGTACACGTTGTAGCTGAGAGTAGGGCTTTTCAGTTTATATAACAGGGCAGGAGAGATCCGAGATCTTTCACTAATTGACCCCACATAATTATCAATTATAAGCAGGGAATTCGAACTTTTGTCGCCGGTCTGCAGACATCCTATTAACAGAAGACTAACAGCCGCACACATGTTCTGTTCTAAACTTTTCATAAGGCCCTCCTTATTCTTCCGCTGCACAATTTTTTTTATACTACTACACTAATTTATATTTATTTATTAGCTTTAATTACATTATAGATTAAAATTCAATTTAACCGTCGCATTTCGACACATTCCGTATGCTTTTTGTGGGTCGGTTGAAAGATTAAACATTTTTTTCCATTTTTCGCTTGTGGAATATGCACTTTTACACAGCAGGCCGCGTTTTTTCAAGAAATTCTAAATTCAATGCTAATGATTATTCGGTCTAGTGAGAATTAAAATTCCCGTCCCGTCTGTATTAACTAAATTTGCGCTCGCCCTAATTTTCAAAGATAATCTCCCAAATGCGAAAGTTAGAAAACATGCAGAACGCCGGAAAAATATTGCTTAGCAGTATTTCGTATGTCGTTACTATAGTAATGGCTCGGTGGTTAAAGCTTTCGCGATCACTATCATGAGGAAGTGAGTTCGATTCCGGGACCGGGTTCTGTATTGTGTTTTTGAGCTAGACACTCTATTTCACGTTACTCCAGTTCACTCGGCTTTAGAAGTGTGTTGTGACGTCAATGGTGTCATAATGTAACGGCCCTTTGCCTTCCATAAACCACCTTTCCCGGACTTGTCTTCCATAAACCACCTTTCCCAGACTTGTGCATATGTAAATAAATTTATGTATTACACTTTTACACTTTTATTTATTCCAGTCATTTGACTGTGGCCATACTGGAGCACAATAAGTTCTAAGTCTTAAAAAACGGTCTTGGGTTCGATTTTATTCGGTTAAAACCCCCGACCACAATCAAGTGACTGAAAGAAGTAAAATAATAGAAGAATATATGTGTGTGTGTATGTATGTATGTGTGTATATATATTCTAATAATACTTTATTCCTTTATTAGTTTCAGCAATTTAACTGCGGCCATGCTGGAGCACCGCCTGTAGTCGAGCAAATCCATCCCAGGACTTATTCTTTGTAAGCCTAGTACTTATTCTATCGGTCTCTCTTAACCGAACCGCTAAGTTAATGGGTCGTAAAAGCACCAACATCGGTTGTCAAGCGATGTTGGGGAGACAAACACAGACACACAAACTTATACACATACATACATACATACATACAGACATACATTACATGCATACATACATGCATACATACTACATACATACATA
>NW_021824991.1:0-10000 GCF_006345805.1 Octopus sinensis | reverse complement strand
TATGCTTGTATGTATTACATATATGTGTGTGCATGCTTCAATGTAAGTAAGCATGATGTATGTATATATGTATTATGCGTTACATACGCGTATAGGCTTTTATATATGTATGCATATTTGTATATATCTTGTATGTACATATGCACATATTTGTGTCTATGTATGTATATACATAAATGTGTAAGAGTGTTATATATTTGTGTGTTTATGTGCATGTGTGTTTATTTTATATATATATATATTTATATATATATATATTTATATATATATATATATATATATGTATTATGTATGTACGTATTTACATAGTTAGGTATACATATATAATATATACATATATATATATATATATATATATATATATATATATATATATATATATATTTATATATATATGCATATATATATATGTGTGTTGTGTATATACACATATAGATATATGTATGTCTGTATTTTTTCAGGTATATGTACGTATAATATGTTTTATTATATGTATATATCCATGTATATGCTTGTATATCTGTATGCCTCTATGTGTGTATGTATGTATTACATATGTGTGTATGGCATATTTTCTATGTATATGTGTATCATAACGGAGAAAGCTGTTTATTAATTAGGTATGTAACAATTACTATAAGCACTAAAAGAAAGCAATTATTAAAAGCTTGATCACCTGGAAATTTTTTTATAAATTCATGTTCCCAGAAATTTCCTAAAATTTCGATTTCTTAACTTTATTGAATTTTTGAACACCAATTTTTAACAAATTTGAATATTCGTTGCATTCTCTGTGGAGTTTTCCGTTTTCATTTGCAAAACCTCTCTCACTCTCTATTTTAATGTTTCCTTTTCAAGTTTTAATTCATTATTTAGCAAATCCACAGTTTATTATATTAATGTATACGTAATGTAAAAACATTATTTTTTGATATACTGGTATGATTTTTGTAAAAATAATGAATAAGTGATTTTGTTGTTATGGCTAAGCATAACAAGAATAACTATCCGGACCGATTTTGGTCATTTTCTTTTCTTTTTTTTTTTTTTGTAATTTAAAAAACATGGGAGGGACCTTTTTGGTATAAAAAAATATACACAAAATTGTAAAAATTTCAGAGGGAAAGGAGAACACTTCAAGGGAGGTTGGCTGTTGTTTCTAGCACAACCCAAACCACCCTCCCGTTTTTACTCTCACATATATTGATGTTTTTTTTCAATATTTTTCTTCCATTAAACACATTTTATGGAATGAGGATGCCGAAGTAACACACGCGTGGTCTATTGGTGGAATATAAGCAACGTAAAAAATTGTAATCTAAATTTTTACCCCCACCTCAATCAAGCGAAGCCGTTTGTGTGTGTAAGAAAAAATTCATTTTAGAACAGAAGAGTATGCAATTAAAATGAGTTATCGTTTACGTAACACTTTTTTTTAAATACTGTGGATAAATGCCAGCAATGACCTTCTCAGGCTCTCCAATATTTTAATTTCTAAACAGAAACAATCAGGACAAGGGTGTGGGGTTGCAAAAAATTCATAATTTCTCAAATTTTCTTTTTTATAGCATACTAGCAGTATCGCCCGGCGTTGCTCGGGTTTGAAAGGGAAATAACTATATAAGCATTTTTAGAGATGATAGCCATCTCAATATGGCTAACCACAAAGAGGGGTGTTACTGTAGCTTTTTACGTTCTGAGATTTAATAATACATTTTTAGAGAGTTACTTCCCTTATATAATAGCAAAAAAATGCATTAAAAATGGGGGGAAATGATGGTAATTTTTTTTTTAAATCGTAGACTCATCGTAGACGCGCGCTAATACCCAGGAGGGCTCTATATGAATCACGAATATAAGATACCTGCTTTTGGTTAAATTGCACCGCAAAATGTGGGAGTAGTTAGGAATCTAAATCGTAGGAGACAGACACACACACAACCTCACTTTTATATATAAAGATAAATATGTTTATGGGGAGAAAAATATTGAAAACCCATCAATACATGCAAGAGCGATAAAAAAACGAGGAGGGTTGTTTTTGGATGTGCTAGAAACAACTACCATATCTCCCTTAAATCACTTACTTTTTCCTCTGAAAATATTAACAATTTGTTTTTTGGGGTTTTTTTTACCGAAAAGGCTCTCCCATGGTTTTCAAATTGAAAAACAATTAACCAAAATAGGACCAGAGTGGGATGATGAGTGAGAAAGGGTTGTAAAAGCAAATTCTCAAAAACAATTTTTAATACAAAGAATACCCCCACCCACTAACTCCATCATTTCGAAGGCTATTGTTTAAAAATAAATGAGGAAAATCACTGTCAAAACAGGTTAGTTCTAACTTATTTGACCTTTCTGATCTGTTTTACCGAAACGCCTCTCCCTACCCCATCGAAAAAAATTCCCCTCAAAATTTCAGTTATAATCGTAATCTATGCCACTTGGAAGGTATTTGTATAAACGTTCATTAAAGGATACACATTTTACTGAAAGTTATGAGGGAAAAATAGTCAGGTGTGTTGAATTTTCGGAAACTCCACCCTCCACTCGGTCGGAAAAATTCTTTCCCATAAATCTCTATATACTCTGTAAGAAGGAATCCATTTCTCTAGATGTTATGAGGCAACAAAGTCGGGGGCGTATACATCAGTAGATATGGCGTTTTATTTGTAAGATTTTTTCGTTTCGTGTTTATTTCATTCATTGTTTGCAATGTTCTCTCCCCCCCTCTCTCTCTTTTTTCTTTCTGACACACACACACACACACACGGCAAAGCTTTGAGATGGTCTACGAAAGTGAAATCTCTATGTTGCTTTGAGAGGAATTCAAAACTTGACAATTTTAATTTTTATGTATTAATTGTATCGTATCGCAAAGATTTTGTATATATTTCGATATATTTCTTAAGAAAAACCTTCGACTGTTATATACTAATATTATTTTCTTGTTTAGGATTATTTCATTTTATTGCATTTTATAAACCCATTTTAATCGTTTAATTTATAGATAATCCAATATAGGGTGTTATATTTTGCATGTCTTTTATCTAAAATTTTTATCATTATGCAATCAGCAATTTTTAAAAAATAATGTTGTTTGTATATACGTCAGATCCTAGACATGTGTTTAGGTGAATATTTGTATTGGCCTGCATATGTATTCGTATGCACGTGTCTATGTATATGTGTAAGTGAGCGTGTGTGTTTATACTTACGCACATACATACATGGATGTATATGTATGCATGTATTCACTTGGATTTGTGTGGATGTGTATTTACGTACTTGTCTCTATATATTTATATATGCGCTCTTATATGTGTATTTGCTGCTAATATACACTTTTATATACACATGTATACGTAATTTTATTTTGTGAACGTTCGTTACGCATAGTCAGACTTCTTTCTTTCTTCCTTTCTTTCCTTATTTTTTCCTCTCCCTATTCGTTACTTGTATTGAGTCCCGTAACTTTACGCCCCTCTCCCCTTCTCTTACTCACGTCTTTAGCTTTCTGTTGCTTATAAGATCGTTACCTTGTCTTCCCCCTCTCTGCGTTTTACTTCTAGTCTATATGTATACGCTAAGTGATTTTTGCATGCGAGCAAGATTGCGTATACATATGTATACGTGTATTTGTGTGTATATTTTCGTATATTTTCGTATGTCTGTATATGTATGTGGTCTGTGTACATCTATCTGTGTATTTTGATGTATATATATATATTGATGGTTTAGTATGAGTATATACTGTTGTGAAATATTTTAATATATTTTAATTTTAAATTTTTATGTATTAATTGTATTAATCGAATTATATTTTCTATATAATTAATGACAATATGTATTTTGAATCCGCTCTTCGATTTAAGGTTTTTCCTCAATTTTTATAATTTTATATTGAATTCATTTATTTTGTTTATTTTGTTTATCGCTTGCCTAAGACCGTTATTTGAAAGGACCAATGAAACAAATCCATTTTTAAAGGTGTATCCGTTAGCTAGTTTTGATCAAATTGTCATCTCGGTTCTATTTTAACAAAACTGTCCGACGAACGGGAACGTGAAACTCCTAGTAACAGCTTTTGTTATATTTCTGCTGCTTTTAAATAAAGCATATTGCTCTACCTCTGGTACTTGAGTACTATTTTTTCCACCTTGTTTCACATTTATATGCTTACTCTTTTACTTGTTTCAGTCATTTGACTGCGGCCATGCTGGAGAACCGCCTTTTCAGTCGAGCAAATTGAGCCCAGGACTTATTCTTTGGAAGCCTAGTACTTATCTCATTGGTCGCCTTTGCCGAACCGCTAAGTTACGGGAACTAAACAAACCAGCATTTTGTTTGAGGGGACAAACACAGACACAAGGACACACACACGTATGTACGTATATATGTAGTATGTATGTATGTATGTATGTATGTATGTATGTATGTATGTATGATGTATGTATGTATGTATTTATGTATGTATATATATATATATATATATACATATATATATATATATAGAGAGAGAGAGAGAGAGAGAGAGTAGTAATAGTACAACAAAACACTAATGTTTACTGGAAATAGCAGTCGATGCATTTACGACGCTATAGTTAAACTTCAATGTGTATATATATATATATATATATATATATATATATATATATTATATATATATAATATATATATATATATATATATATATATATATATATATATATGTATATATGCATTGGCAAAGACGTATGAGGGCAGCAAACATTAAAAAAAATTGTCTTACTTCTAGGAAGAACATTAGATAAATGGACAACCCAGAATGGGATAACCCAGTACCAAGGTTTCGGACTCTTCAAATACGTTTGTTATCGTAAATTTGATTAGTCTTCATCGGCTGGATTTACCTGGGGTATATTTCAAATGTTGCTACATCAATGCCAATATAATCGCCTGAACGCTTAGCCGTTAAAAGAATCGAGAATAGTGAAAAAGTTCTTAATCTATATATATAAAACTGTAGTTGCGTGAGTGTCTGTCCCCTTCGATTTAGATTCCTAACTACTCCCACATTTTGCGGTGCAGTTTAAACAAAATCGGGTATCTTATAGTCGTGATTCATATCGAGCCCGTCTGGGTATTAACACGCGTCTACAATGAGTCTACGATTTTAAAAATAATTTAAATCATTTTTATTCCATTTTAATGCATAATTTTTCGTGTGTCGATGGCGGCGGAGTTGGCGTCCATGGTCACACCTGCACCTGTTTGCTTCTCCCCCTTCTTCCCTCCCTCGTGAAGCTGTGGGGAAGGGAGTGTAAGGAAATCAACGTCGTAAAGCGTTGTCAAGGACCAGCGTTCTTTTAGAACAACGACTTCATGGCTTGATGACACCAAAACAGAAAATGGCTAAGAAAGCCCGAATTGGCATCTATAAGGAAGTAACTCTCTAAAAATGCTTATATAGTTATTTCCCTTACAAACCCGAGCAACGCCGGGCGATACTGCTCGTGAAAAATAAAATATTGCAATACAAAAGTATTATTTTCCGGTAAAATAAAGCACCGTAAAGGTAGAAGTATAAAGATATTATATTTACATGAGGTCCTTCTTTCACTTTCCTCCTATCAAATCTACTCACCAGTTTTGATTGGTTGAGGCTACAGAAGAAGAAACTAGCTCAAGTTCCCACGCAGTCGGACTGAATCCAGAACGATGAGAGGTTGGGAAGCAAGCTTCTTACCACACAACCATGCCCACATCAATATATATAATATATATATATATATATTATATATATGTGTGGTGTGTGGGTGTATTTATATTTATATTTTATATATATATATTTATACACACACCACACACACACACATATATACGTATGTGGTGTGTGTGCCTATCTGTTCTTCTATTATATATATATATATATTATTATATATATATATATATGTGTGTGTGTAATGTATATATATAATATATATATACACACACACATATATATATATATACATACATATATATATATATATGTATGTATATGTATGTATGTATGTATGTATGTATGTATGTATGTATGCAGGAACTTTGATTGTTGATACGGTCAAGAAATACAGGGAGACAACGCTCGTAATTATTACAAAAATAATTGAATTTGATTATATATCGAACAGACCAGGAAATGAATCTCGGTCTTTGCTTAGTGCTATGCCAATTCTGGACAGGATTCTGTTATATTAGACTTCGTTTCATCGGGGATAAACCATATATTCTAAAGAGTACTGACAGGTCTTAGAATGTCTCATGATACATGCAGAAACATTTTGAATGTGTTTAGCGGTTATACATATAAATGTGCAAATGTGGATATTTAAGTGTAGAGAATGACAGACAGCCTGCTGCACCGTGCCTCAACTTACGCAGGCGTGTTTCGGTGTGTGTGTGTGTGTGAGAGAGAGAGAGAGAGAGAGAGAGAGAGAGTTGTTCTATGGAAAGGGAATTAAGCTATAATCAAAACAAATCAATGATTTAGTTAAGAAAGGGAGCGAATTTGAAAGAGCCACTGACAAAAGCATAATTTCGTTTCTTTTGATTTTGCTCGTTCTATTCAAATTTCTACTCATACCGAGTCATACTTTCTCATCATCCCCATCACTCTTACTCTTCAACCCCCCCCCTCTCTTGCTCTCTCCCTCTCCCTCTTTCTATATTTCTCTCTTTCTCTCGCTCCCATCCTACGCCACTCTCTCATCTCTCTCTCTCTTTCCCTTTCTAGCTCTCCTTTTCACTCTCCACCATTCTACCCCATTCTCTCTTCTCCTTCTCTTTCTCTCTCTTTCATTCTCTCTCTCTCTCACCTTTTCTCCCTCCTTCGCACTCCCTTTCACTCTCCCCCTTCTACCACAAACTCCCTTCCCTCTTTTTACTGTCTCTCTCCCTCACACTCGCCCTCTTTCTCTGCCCCTCTCTGCCCACTTCTTTTCTCTCTTCACTCTTTCTCTCCCTCTCTCCCCCCTCCCTCTCTCTCCCTCCCCTCTCTCTCCTCCTCTCTCTCGCCCTCCTCCCCCCCTCTCTCTCTCTCCATATTTTCTATATCTTTTTCTTATCCTAACAATTTGTGTTTTTTCCTAATGATTCTTACTCCATTGGCTTTCCTCATTAACTCCCAACCTACCAACCTCTCACGCACACATGTTCTCCCTATCTCTCTCTTCCCCCTTCTCGCTCTCCCTCTCTCCCTCTCTCTCACTTTTCCCATCTATCTCTCTTTATCAGTTAGTTCCTCCTCAACCCTACACTTTCTCCATATCCCCTTTCTGTAAACGCTACTTATATGTTTTTATATCGATACATTTATCAACCTTTTATTTTTTTCATTTATCAGTTTCACGAATTTTTATCTAATATAAAGTGAATTTCTCAAACAATTATTCATTACAAGTGCGTGCATGCGTGCGTGCACACATCTGGTGTGAGGATGCATGCGTATTTATATATGCTTGTATATACGCACAATATATATAATATATATATATATATATATATATATATATAGTATATATATATATATTATATATATATATATCTATATTATATATATATTATATATAATATAAATATATATATACATACAAACACCATTATATAAATACACACACACACATACACACATATATATATATATATACATACATACATATACATACACACACACACACAAATGCATGTATACGCACATATGTGGTGTATGTATACATGCAAGCAATGTGTATGTACTAAGATTCAATCGTTCTTGGTAAAACAGTTGATTAGCTTCTAGCATAAGCAGGCTTCCATAGAAAACACACAGGAACCGATAAATGATCAATAAAATTTATTAATCCTTATATCAAATATACTTCGTCCCATATCAAAATTAGAAAATAATCCCGATTAGATGACAGTTGCTATATGATTCCAGTTCAATGGCTACTCACGCTGCTTAGTAAGCGATAATTAAGTATGAGTATGGAAGGAATGAAAGAAATAGATGCGAAAACCTATCTTTCAAAAGTGTACAGAATTCACATTACGAACATTAAAACCATTTCGTAGGTTTAACGCAAAATTCATCACTTGGTGCAAAATCCTTTACCGGCGTGAATTATCCGAGAATAACAATGGAAGCAATTTACAATTGAAACAACTGCAGTGCATAACTATTTCTTTCACTCCTTTCATGCAGACGCATACGTACACCCTCCCCACACACACATGCAAACAGACACAAACATACACACATACATCTATATATACTTCAAATTTACAGAAAAACAAAAGACAGGTGTAAGAACAACAAGCATGTGTATCAGTTTGACGCCCGCGAAAAATGGAAAAATCCTTTACATTCTCCGACAGAAAAGAATAAAAGAGAAAAAACGGAGAGAATGAATGAAAAAATGGAGAGATACAATCCATAAATATCCGTAGAACTTTTATAATAACAAATAATGAGTGGAGTGAGCGAATCATTTTACTACTCCAATTTACAATTGTTTCATCTTATTGTAATAACCAATCTTGCCACATTATATAATAATTTATGTCAATATTAATTTCTTTCCATGTAATATTCAGAGAATCTTAGTAACACATGCTGAATAGGAATAACATTCTTCAAAACTGATTACAAGACCATAAGCAAATAAGAGGTTCAGTCTACAAGCTTCTACACAGCTGTCGTCCATGAGCTTAATACTTACTGCGATACAATATTTTTAAAAACTTAGCTTTTGTTGGAACTCCTGGAGTTTTGCATGCATAGCGGGTTTGCTACCTGCAGCATACGGCACCATACTATTCGTTCTTTTCACCTATCTAATATTTTCCTGATTATTTTGGTCGTGTCAAGGGGGAAAATCTTTTGCAACAGTTCTACTGGGCACTCCATTCCAATTTCCTTTATATTCCTCTTGATGCCTTCTGACACTGTCTCCAAAGACCCAACAATAACCGGCACTGCCTTCACTTTCTTCATTTTCTATAGCCGGACTATTTCGTACTTAAGAGGATTGTATAGATATCTATTTTTCTGCCTTTCTTTTTGACTATTCATGAGTCAAAATGGTGCGCAACCTCAATTATACATTACATGTGATCCACTTTGTCCACCACCACTAGGTCCCGTTTGTTATGCTCTCGCACCTGATTTCTTTGGACTGGGAAATCCAAGAGGATTTCGAAGGTTTCCCACACTGCCACTCTGAGATTTGTGCTCATTCCACATTCATCATCATCATACTGAGGTCGACATTGCCTGTGTTTGACAACTGTGTTTGTCATCTTTGGGGAGGGGGTGGATCAATAAAATAAGTACCAGTTGAACACTAGGGACGATGTAACTGACTCACAACCCTTGTGGCAAAATTTGAAATCATTATTATTATTATTATTATTATTATTATTATTATTATTATTATTATTATTATTATTATTATTACTATTACTATTATTATTATTATTAATTATCATTATTATTATTATTATTATTATTATTATTATTATATTATATTATTATTATATTATTATTATTATTATTATTATTATCATTAAGGTAGCGAGCTGGCAGAAACGTTAGCAGTCCGGGCGAAATGCTTAGCGGTATTTCGTCTGCCGCTACGTTCTGAGTTCAAATTCCGCCGAGGTCGATTTTGCCTTTCCTCTTTTCGGGGTCGAAATTAAGTACCAGTTACGCACTGGAATCGATGTAATCGACTCAATCCGTTTGTCTGTCCTTGTTTGTCCTCTTTGTGTTTAGCCCCTTGTAGGTAGTAAAGAAATAGGTATTTCATCTGCCACTCCTTTGCATTTCATCCGTTTGGGTCGATGAATTAAGTACCAGTGTAACACTGGGGTCGATGTAATCGTCTAGTCCCCTCCCAACAAATTTGAGGTCTTGTGCCTCCAGTAGAAATGATTAATATTATTAAATATTAGTTTGATTCGGCTCCATGCAACTTAAAATTTCGTAGGCTCCTGA